>NC_057810.1:302302941-302602941 GCF_018294505.1 Triticum aestivum | reverse complement strand
CTAGCCCATTTAAGTCTAACCCACTTCATGTGCATAGGAATTTTGTGAGCAAACAACTTATGGGAACAATAATCAACAAGCATAGGAAGGTAACACAAGTATAGCTTCAAGATTTTAAGCATGTAGAGAGGAAACTTGACATTATTGCAATTCCTACAAGCATATGTTCCTCCCCCATAATAATTTTCAGTAGCATCATGAATGAATTCAACAATATAACCAGCACCTAAAGCATTCTTTTCATGATCAACAAGCATAGAAATTTTACTACTCTCCACATAAGCAAAATTCTTCTCATCAATAGTAGTGGGAGCAAACTCAACAAAATAATTATCATGTGAGGCATAATCCAATTGAAAACTAAAATCATGACGACAAGTTTCATGGTTTTCATTATTCCTAATAGCATACAAGTCATCACAATAATCATCATAGATAGCAACTATGTTCTCATAATCAATTGGAACCTCTTCCGAAATAGTGGAATCATCACTAAATAAAGTTGACACTGTTCCAAATCCACTTTCATGTTCATCACAATAAGATTCAACATCCTCCAAAATAGTGGGATCACTACTTTCTAAAGTTGACACTCTTCCAAACCCACTTTCATCAATATAATCATCACAAATAGGAGGCATGCTAACATCAAAATAAATTTGCTCATCAAATCTTGGGGGACTAAACATATCATATTCATTAAACATAGCTTCCCCAAGCTTGTGGATTTGCATATCATTAGCATCATGGATATTCAAGGAATTCATACTAACAACATTGAAATCATGCTCATCATTCAAAGATTTAGTACCAAGCATTTTAATGCATTCTTCTTCTAGCACTTGAGCACAATTTTCCTTTCCATCATACTCACGAAAGATATTAAAAAGACGAAGCGTATGAGACAAACTTAACTCCATTTTTTTGTAGTTTTCTTTTATAAACTAAACTAGTGATAAAACAAGAAACAAAAAGATTCGATTGCAAGATCTAAAGATATACCTTCAAGCACTCACCTCCCCGGCAACGGTGCCAGAAAAGAGCTTAGTTGACGGGCTGTGAGTGCCGCTTACCTAGCCTCCCCGGCAACGGCGCCAAAAAAGAGCTTGATGTCTACTACGCAACCTTCTTCTTGTAGACGTTGTTGGGCCTGCAAGTGCACAGGTTTGTAGGATAGTAGCAAATTTCCCTCAAGTGGATTACCTAAGGTTTATCATCCGTGGGAGGCGTAGGATTAAGATGGTCTCTCTCAAACAACCCTGCAACCAAATAACAAAAAGTCTCTTGTGTCCCCAACACACCCAATACAATGGTAAATTGTCTAGGTGCACTAGTTCGGCTAAGAGATGGTGATACAAGTGCAATATGGATGGTAGATATAGGTTTTTGTAATATGAAAATATAAAAACAGCAAGGTAACTAATGATAAAAGTGAGCGTAAACAGTATTGCAATGATAAGAAACAAGGCATAGGGTTCATACTTTCACTAGTGCAAGTTCTCTCAACAATAATAACATAGATAGATCATATAACAATCCCTCAACATGCAACAAAGAGTCACTCCAAAGCCACTAATAGCGGAGAACAAATGAAGAGATTATGGTAGGGTACGAAACCACCTCAAAGTTATTCTTTCGGATCAATCTATTCAAGAGTTCGTACTAGAATAACACCTTAAGATACAAATCAACCAAAACCCTAATGTCACCTAGATACTCCATTGTCACCTCAAGTATCCGTGGGCATGATTATACGATATGCATCACACAATCTCAAATTCATCCAACCAACACAAAGTACTTCAAAGAGTGCCCCAAAGTTTCTACCGGAGAGTCAAGAAAACATGTGCCAAGCCCTATGCATAGGTTCATGGGCGGAACCCGCAAGTTGGTCACCAAAATATACATCAAGTGGCACATGATATCCCACTGTCACCACAGATAAACATGGCAAGACATACATTAAGTGTTCTCAAATAAAGACTCAATCCGATAAGATAACTTCAAGAGGGAAACTCAATTCATCACAAGAGAGTAGAGGGGGAGAAACATCATAAGATCCAACTATAATAGCAAAGCTTGTGATACATCAAGATCGTGCCATAGAGAGAACACGAGAGAGAGAGAGAGAGAGAGAGAGATCAAACACATAGCTACTGGTACATACCCTCAGCCCCGAGGGTGAACTACTCCCTCCTCGTCATGGAGAGCGCCGGGATGATGAAGATGGCCACCGGTGATGGGTTCCCCCTCTGGCAGGGTGCCGGATCAGACTCCCGAGAAGTTTTTGGTGGCTATAGAGGCTTGCGGCGGTGGAACTCCCGATCTATCTTCTCCTTGGATGTTTTTATGGTACGTGGGACTATATAGGCGAAAGAAGTTGGTCGGGGGGTGCTCGAGGGGCCCACGAGACAGGGGGGCGCGCCAACCTTCCTTTTGTTTTATAGTTGTAATTTGTTTTGTTGCGATACAAAATTTGTTCTTAACGTGCAGCCACCGGCTGAAGAAAACAGCAAGCCATTTTTGTATAGTGTAGGGTGTTCCCTATATTTGCACTCGTGGTGATCTTTGATGCCGAGTGGATGTAATCTGTGCAATCGCCTTAATAGTCTAATGTTAGTTTTGGGCTTATTTATTTCCTAGTCTTCTTTTTCCCTGGTTTGCTAGTGGCCGCAAAAACCATGGGCCATATACGGACCATGGTAACCTTGACCCTACTACAGGCCGTAGGATCCATGGGTCTCCTACGGGCTGTCGATAAATGGGCCTCCAACAGGGCCGTAGAATCTGTGGGCCTTGGGTCATCGGATAAATGGGTCTACATGGATCGTAAATGGGCGTAATTGGTATTGGGCCAGCACGGTAACGGGCCGTTAACAGGCCGAAGGACAGCAAAGGCTTAATTCGGTCACAGGCATAACGAGTCTTTAATGGGCCAGAATATAGGACGGGCTGGAAATGGCGCAACAGGTTAACAGGCCAGAAACGGGCCGACTCTGCCATAGGCCGAATTTGGCCCATTAGGGGAACAGGCCAGTAATGGGCTGGAAGTAATCGAGGGCCACAAAGGAGCCCAAGAACGTGTGGGCCATCAGTAGGTCGAAAGCTAACACTCGCTGGAAACAGCCCATGTTAATCATGGGCCGTTGACGGGTACAAAGAAATTTACGGTTCATCATGGGCTAGAGTCACCGTGGGCCTCTAAAGGGCCTAAAGATACGAAGGCCTCATATGGGCCGAAAGACATCATGGGCCATACATGGGCCAAAAGTGAAACGGGCTGGTGTTATATTCGACGGCCCACATGATGTTGTTGGGCCGATTTTGGTTAGGCCCTAACGGTCCCTGAATTACCGGGCCATAAAATGGGCTATTTGCGAAGAGACCGTTAATAGGCTTTTCATGGGCCAGCCCGCTAACTTTTGACCAAGTCAAACGGTCCATCCTTTGTAAGCCAAATGGGCCAGTGGTGGGCCGTCGCACGTGTCGACATATCATAGGCGCCTATCTGATCCACTGATGAGCTGGCACGTGTTTCGTCCGGCCAATCAGAATTTTACACATGGAAATTTCCCATTGGTCCGGGTTGTTAACGGGTTATTGCTACCTCTTGAGCACGGTGTTGGATTTCCCCGAAGAGGAGAGGATGATGCAGCAAAGTAACGTAAGTATTTCCCTCAGTTTTTGAGAACCAAGGTATCAATCCAGTAGGAGACCACGCACAAGTCCCTCGTACCTACACAAAACGATAGCTACTCGCAACCAACGCGATTAGGGGTTGTCAATCCCTTCATGGTCACTTACGAGGTTGAGATCTGATAGAGATGATAAATAATATTTTTTGTATTTTTGATAGATAGATGCAAAGTGAAAAGTAAAAAGCAAAGAAAAAGCAAAGCAAGTAAATAAAGTGATAGAGATTGATATGATGAGAATAGACCCGGGGGCCATAGGTTTCACTAGTGGCTTCTCTCAAGAGCATAGATATTCTATGGTGGGTGAACAAATTACTATTGAGCAATTGACAGAATTGAGCATAGTTATGAGTATATCTAGGCAATGATCATGTATATAGGCATCACGTCCAAGACAAGTAGATCGAAACGATTCGGCATCTACTACTATTACTCCACTCATCGACCGCTATCCAGCATGCATCTAGAGTATTAAGTAAAAACAGAGTAACTCCTTAAGCAAGATGACATGATGTAGAGGGATAAATTCATGCAATATGATAAAAACCCCATCTTGTTATCCTCGATGGCAACAATACAATATGTGCCTTGCAACCCTTTCTGTCACTGGGTAAGGACACTGCAAGATTGAACCCAAAGCTAAGCACTTCTCCCATTGCAAGAACTACCAATCTAGTTGGACAAACCAAAAAGGATAATTTGAAGAGACTTGCAAAGATAACTCAATCATACATAAAAGAATTCAGAGAAGAATCAAATATTTTCCATAGATAATACTGGATCATAAACCCACAATTCATCGGTCTCAACAAACACACTGCAAAAGAAGATTACATCGAATAGATCTCCACGAGAGAGGGGAGAACTTTGTGTTGAGATCCAAAAAGAGAGAAGAAGCCATCTAGCTACTAGCTATGGACCCGAAGGTCTGAAGTAAACTACTCACACTTCATCGGAGGGGCTATGGTGTTGATGTAGAAGCCCTCCATGGTGGATGCCCCCTCCGGCGGAGCTCCGGAACAGGCCCAAGATGGGATCTCGTGGATACAGAAGGTTGCGGCGGTGGAATTAGGTTTTTGGCTCCTGTTTTGATCGTTTGGGGATACGTAGGTATATATAGGAGGAAGGAGTATGTCGGTGGAGCAACATAGGACCCACGAGGTAGGGGGGCGCGCCCTCCACCCTCGTGACCGTCTCTAGCACTTCTTGTAGTAGAGTCCAAGTCTCCTGGATCACGTTCGGTGAGAAAATCACGTTCCCGAAGGTTTCATTCCGTTTGGACTCCGTTTGATATTGCGTTTCTTTGAAACACTAAAATAGGCAAAAAAAACAACAATTTTGGGCTGGGCCTCCGGTTAATAGGTTAGTCCCAAAAATAATATAAAAGTGGAAAATAAAGCCCAATATAGTCCAAAACAGTAGATAAAGTAGCATGGAGCAATCAAAAATTATAGATACGTTGGAGACGTATCAGGCATCCCCAAGCTTAATTCCTGCTTGTCCTCGAGTAGGTAAATGATAAAAAAGAATTTTTGATGCGGAGTGATACTTTGGCATAATTTCAATGTAAATCTTCTTAATTGTGATATGAATATTCAGATCCAAAAGATTCAAGATAAAAGTTCATATTGACATAAAAAATAATAATACTTCAAGCATACTAATCAAAGCAATCATGTCTTCTTAAAATAACATGGCCAAAGAAAGTTATCCCTACAAAATCATATAGTCTGGCTATGCTCCATCTTCCACACAAAATATTTAAATCATGCACAACCCCGATGACGAGCCAAGCAATTGTTTCATACTTATGACATTCTCAAAACTTTTTCGATCTTCACGCAATACATGAGCGTGAGCCAAGGATATAGCACTTATAGGTGGAATAGAAGGGTGGTTGTGGAGAAGACAAAAGGAGGGAAGATAGTCTCACATCAACTAGGCGTATCAACGGGCTATGGAGATGCCCATCAATAGATATCAATGTGAGTGAGTAGGGATTTCCATGCAACGGATGCACTAGAGCTATAAGTATATGAAAGCTCTACAAAAGAAACTAAGTGGGTGTGCATCCAAATCTCTTGCTCACGAAGACCTAGGGCATTTTGAGGAAGCCCATCATTGGAATATACAAGCCAAGTTCTATAATGAAAAATTCCCACTAGTATATGAAAGTGACAAAATTAGAGACTCTCTATCATGAAGATCTTGGTGCTACTTTGAAGCACAAGTGTGGTAAAAGGATAGTAGCATTGTCCCTTCTCTCTTTTTCTCTCATTTTTTTTATTTGGGCCTTTCTCTTCTTTTTTTGGCCTCTTTTTTTTCGTCCAGAGTCTCATCCCGACTTATGGGGGAATCATAGTCTCCATCATCCTTTCCACACTTGGGACAATGCTCTAATAATGATGATCATCACATTTTTATTTTTCTTACAACTCAACAATTACAACTCGATACTTAGAACAAAGTATGACTCTATATGAATGCCTCCGGCGGTGTATCGGGATATGCAATGAATCATGAGTGACATGTATGAAAGAATTATGAACGGTGGCTTTGCCACAAATATGATGTCAACTACATGATCATGCTAGCAATATGACAATGATGGAGTGTGTCATAATAAATAGAACGGTGGAAAGTTGCATGGCAATATATCTCGGAATGGCTATGGAAATGCCATGATAGGTAGGTATGGTGGCCGTTTTGAGGAAGGTATATGGTGGGTGTATGATACCGGCGAAAAGTGCGCGGTATTAGAGAGGCTAGCAATGGTGGAAGGATGGGAAAAAGTGCGTATAATCCATGGACTCAACATTAGTCATAAAGAACTCATATACTTGTTGCAAAAATTTAGAAGTTATCAAAGCAAAGTATTATGCACATGCTCCTAGGGGGATAGATTGGTAGGAAAAGACCATCGTTCGTCCCCGACCGCCACTCATAAGGAAGACAATCAATAAATAAATCATGCTCCGAGTTCATCACATAACGGTTCACCATATGTGCATGCTACGGGAATCACAAACTTCAACACAAGTATTCTTTGAATTCACAACTACTTAACTAGAATGACTCTAATATCACCATCTTCATATCTCAAAACAATTATCAAGCATCAAACTTATCTTAGTATTCAATGCACTCAAAAGAAAGTTTCACATATCTTGAACACCAAGTATATTAACATTAAGCAAATTACCATGCTATTAATGACTCTCAAAATAATCTAAGTGAAGCATGAGAGATCAATAGTTTCTTTAAAACAAATCCACCACCATTCTCTAAAAGATATAAGTGAAGCACTAGAGCAAAAATTATCATGCTCAAAAGATATAAGTGAAGCACTATGAGCAAAATTATCAAGCTCAAAAGATATAAGTGAAGCACATAGAGTATTCTAACAAATTCCAATTCATGTATGGCTCTCTCAAAAGGTGTGTAAAGCAAGGATGATTGTGGTAAACTAACAAGCAAAGACGCAAATAATACAAGACGCTCCAAGCAAAACACATATCATGTGGTGAATAAAAATATAGCTCCAAGTAAATTACCGATGAAAGTGGACGAAAGAGGGGATGCCTTCCGGGCATCCCCAAGCTTTGACTTTTTGGTGTACTTGGATTATCTTGGGGGTGCCATGGGTATACCTAAGCTTAGGCTCTTGCCACTCCTTGTTCCATAATCCATCAAAAGAATTCACCCAAAACTTGAAAACTTCACAACACAAAACTCAACAGAAATCTCGTGAGCTCCGTTAGAGAAAGAAAACAAAGAACTACTTAAGGTACTGTAATGAACTCATTCTTTATTTATATTGGTTTTAAACCTACTGTATTCCAACTTCTCTATGGATTATAAACTATTTTACTAGCCATAGACTCATTAAAATAAGCAAACAACACACGCAAAACAGAATCTGTCAAAAACAGAACAGTCCGTAGCAATCTGTAACTAACGCAAACTTCTGGAACTCTAAACGTTCTACCAAAATAGGAAGTCCTGGATAATTTGTTTATTGATCAGGAGCAAAAAGAATCAACGCAAAAGCACGTTCCTGTGATTTAACAAAATTATATTCGTGCGTGCAAAGTTTCTGTTTTTCAGCAGAATCAAATCAACTATCATCGTAGGTTATCCTATAGGTTCTACTTGGCACAAACACTAATTAAAACATAAAACCACATCCAAACAGAAGGTATGTGGATTATTTATTCCTAAACATAAGCAAAAACAAAAAACACAAATAAAATTGGGTTGCCTCCCAACAAGCGCTATCGTTTAACGCCCCTAGCTAGGCATTGATAATTTTAATGATGCTCACAAGAAAGACAAGAACTGAAGCGCAAAGAGAGCATCATGAAACACGTGACAAACACATCTAAGTCTAACATACTTCCTATGCATAGGCATATTATAAGCAAACAAATTTGCAAGGCAAACAAAAACTAGCATATGCAAGGAATAAGAAAGAGACGATAGCAATCTCAACATGAAAATTTCTACAACCATATTTTCCTCTCTCATAATAATTACATGTAGGATCATAAGCAAATTCAACAAAATAGCTATCACATAACATATTCTCAACATGATCCACATGCATGCAAAGTTGACACTCTTCCAAGATAGTGGGATTAACATTAGCTAGAGTCATGACCTTTCCGAACCCACTTTTATCAAAAATATCATAAGATTGAACATACTCCAAAAATGTGGGATCTAAAGTTGACACTCTTCCAAACCCACTTTCAATATTATTGCAAACATTATTATCAATCTCATATTCATCATGGGGCTTAAATAAATTTTCAAGGTTGTAAGAAGAATCACCCCAATCATGATCATTGAAACAAGTAGTAGACATAGCAAAACTAGCATCCCCAAGCTTAGGGTTTTGCATATTATTAGCACAATTGACATCAAGAGAATTTATAGGAAAATCATTGCAATCATGCTTTTTATTCAAGGAGTTATCGTGAATCTCTTCATAAATTTCTTCATCATAATTTTCAGATTCATGAATTTCAAGCAAAACCTCATAAAGATAATCTAGTGCACTCAACTCACTAGCAATAGGTTCAACATAATTGGATCTCTTAAAGAGATTAGCAAGTGGATGAGGATCCATAAACTTTTAGCAAGCGAAGATGCAAGCAAAAAAGAAGGTACATGGAGACACAAGATCGAACGGGAGAGGGGCGAATAAAACGGTAAGGGTGAAGTGGGGGAGAGGAAAACGAGAGGCAAATGGCAAATAATGTAATGCGAGAGATAGGGATTGTGATGGGTACTTAGTTTTGTTGACTTGCTTGTGTGAGCCTCCCCGGCAACGGCGCCAGAAATTCTTCTTGCTACCTCTTGAGCACTGCGTTGGATTTCCCCGAAGAGGAGAGGATGATGCAGCAAAGTAACGTAAGTATTTCCCTCAGTTTTTGAGAACCAAGGTATCAATCCAGTAGGAGACTACGCACAAGTCCCTCGTACCTACACAAAACGATAGCTACTCGCAACCAACGCGATTAGGGATTGTCAATCCCTTCACGGTCACTTACGAGGGTGAGATCTGATAGAGATGATAAATAATATTTTTGGTATTTTTGATAGATAGATGCAAAGTGAAAAGTAAAAGGCAAGCAAGTAAATAAAGCGATAGAGATTGATATGATGAGAATAGACCCGGGGGCCACAGGTTTCACTAGTGGCTTCTCTCAAGAGCATAGATATTCTATGGTGGGTGAACAAATTACTGTTGAGCAATTGACAGAATTGAGCATAGTTATGAGTATATCTAGGCAATGATCATGTATATAGGCATCACGTCCAAGACAAGTAGATCAAAATGATTCTACATCTACTACTATTACTCCACTCATCGACCGCTATCCAGCATGCATCTAGAGTATTAAGTAAAAATAGAGTAACGCCTTAAACAAGATGACATGATGTAGAGGGATAAATTCATGCAATATGATAAAAAAACATCTTGTTATCCTCGATGGCAACAATACAATACGTGCCTTGCAACCCTTTCTGTCACTGGGTAAGGACACCGCAAGATTGGACCCAAAGCTAAGCACTTCTCCCATTGCAAGAACTACCAATCCAGTTGGCCAAACCAAAAAGGATAATTCGAAGAGACTTGCAAAGATAACTCAATCATACATAAAAGAATTCAGAGAAGAATCAAATATTTTCCATAGATAATACTGGATCATAAACCCACAATTCATCGGTCTCAACAAACACACCGCAAAATAAGATTACATCGAATAGATCTCCACGAGAGAGGGGGAGAACTTTGTATTGAGATCCAAAAAGAGAGAAGAAGCCATCTAGCTACTAGCTATGGACCCGAAGGTCTGAAGTAAACTACTCACACTTCATCGGAGGGGCTATGGTGTTGATGTAGAAGCCCTCCATGGTGGATGCCCCCTCCGGCGGAGCTCCGGAACAGGCCCCAAGATGGGATCTCGTGGATACAGAAGGTTGCGGCGGTGGAATTAGGTTTTTGGCTCCTGTTCTGATCGTTTGGGGATACGTAGGTATATATAGGAGGAAGGAGTACGTCGGTGGAGCAACAGAGGGCCCACGAGGTAGGGGGCACGCCCAGGGGGGCGCGCCCTCCACCCTCGTGACCGCCTCTGGCACTTCTTGGAGTAGGGTCCAAGTCTCCTGGATCACGTTCGGTGAGAAAATCACGTTCCCAAATGTTTCATTCCGTTTGGACTCCGTTTGATATTCCGTTTCTTCGAAACACTGAAATAGGCAAAAAAATAGCAATACTGGGCTGGGCCCCCGGTTAATAGGTTAGTCCCAAAAATAATATAAAAGTGGAAAATAAAGCCCAATATAGTCCAAAACAGTAGATAAAGTTGCATGGAGCAATAAAAAATTATAGATACATTGGAGACGTATCAGTTATCGGATCCAAAACCGGACTCGATAGCTTAACGGCGTCCCGTTACGGCGGATGCCACATGTCGGTCACCCTTGATGAAAGCACTTCTGTGACGCGTGATATATCATCATGGAAGTGGACACTTCCGTGATGATAATTTTGGTAATGTCATGGAACACTTCTATGACATCACAGGTATGACTATCTTGATTCGGTCATAAAATCATCATGGATGTACATGCATGACAGAAAACGCGACCTACTGTGACAAACACATATCATCACGGAAGTGTATTTTTTTGTAGTGTGTGTTCCTGGCATTACCAAAGAAGGAGTGCCAAATCCAAAGGTCGTGTGTGGCCACTGCCTCAAGTACCACACTGCAACCACCTTTGGCGCCTTTGTACATCCCCTGCCAGGCAAATGGACGGTTTTTCCATTTCCAATGCATGCAATTGATGCTTCCAAGCATCCTAGGAAATCCTCTTGATGCATTCTATGCTAGGATCCGAGCAATGTCTTCAGCATTGGGTGATCGCAAGTATTGCGGTCCAAACACTGCCACCACTGCCCTGCAGAACTTTTACAAACACTCAATGGTCGTGGACACGACCATGCGTCCATAGTCTTCCAGTGAATCATCGGGAGCTCTATATGCAAGCATCCTTATAGCTGTCGTGCACTTCTGGAGTGAGGCGAATCCAAGTGTGCCGGTGCAATCCTTCAGCACTTGAAGTAGCTGTCAAATGCACGGATGGAATTCGCAATCCCTAGGAAGAGCTTTCGGATCATCCGATAATGGCACTGAAATATTTTCTCGCCGTGCAGTGGAGCTTCGGTTAAGTAGTCGGAGTAGAGCAAGCAATAGCCTTCCAGCCGATGCCTATGCTTTGCCTTCAGCCGTCCAGGCATCGAGCCACCTCACCGCGGCTTTGCATTGCTCACGAACAGGCCGGCCAGAGCAGCAAGGACCATGGCATGCTCTTCGTCCTAGGCGTCGGCATCGGTTTCCTCCTCCAGCAGCGCCGCGAACGCCTCCTCGTCGTCCGAGTCCATCGCGAGCAGACAAATCGCCGAACACCTAGCGGGTGTGGTAGGCGCGTAGCCATTGGTATTCCCGCCCTGCATGGCCGGAGCACCGGAAAGCTCGCCCAGGAGTGGGATGGAGGCTGCCGTGGTGGAACACTCTCTTTTTCGGTGGGGGAATGGCCTTTCTGGCGGTGGGTGGGTAGGCGGTGTCGTGATCGACACAGCGGCGGTAGGGCATGCGCGGGGGAGGTGCCGAATCTGGAAGTGCAAGATGCTTTTCCGACTGACAATGGTGGCCCAGGCATGATTTTTCCTTCCGCCTGAGCCCCCAAGCGCCCCCAGTGCATTGGATTCGGCCTGGGATCGCCGGGCCAAAAAATGGGCCGAGCTAGCAGATTTAGGCATCCTGGGGGCGCGACTAGCGGGGGTCGGCGCCGGCTCGAAAAAACTTGCCCTGGGGGCCTATTGGGGGCACGGGTGGAGATGCTCTAACAATAGCAAGAACAACATCCAACACACTTACACACATCTACAACAACAAGAATAACAGCAAGAACATCAACATACCCAAGAACAACAACAGCAACAGCAATAGCTGAACAACATATACATTGAGAACAACAATAACAGCAGCGTAAACACTGCACACTTAGGCACGTGGAGTGAACAAACTAACAATGTGGCACTATCACCATCAACAATAGCATTTGGAGTGAACAAACTAGCATTCATTGTCAACAATCTAATCTAACACTATCATGTGGAGTGAACATACTAGGCATGCACACCGATTCTTCCCCAAAACAGTGGATTCAGATCGAATTCGTTCGAACCGAATCAGATCGAATCTGATCGAATCCACTGTCCACAAACTAATCTAACACTAGTTGAACTACCCTAAGAATCTTAACTACGAAGCAAGGGGAATATTAGAGGAGCTTAGAGTGCGGGGTGCCGGTGGAGCATACGCCGACCATGAAGAAAACCCCAGCGGGATGAGGGGTGCCGCCACCTAAGAAGAACCGGCCATTCCGAGGGTCATGGACCTCATCGCGCGCCGGCTGGATGATGAGCCCGACGTCCTCGAGCTCCCCTCCCCTTGCACCGGATGCAGAGGAGAAACCCTTGAATGGGGGTAAAAATACCCCCACAAGAGGGGCCAATAGATGATGGAGGTTGCGGGGATTGAATCTCCGTCGTCATTGAGCCCAGGATGAGGAGCTCCGACAGCGGTGTTGGAGCCGAAGCGAGCGGCGGTGACGCTGCATTGGTCCGGGGCAGTGCAGAAAGGGGATGGTGCACGGATTGCCGCTGTGAGATCCCGTCCAGAGGCGGAGAGGCCGACAATCCACATCTCCTGGATCAGATATGACTAGAGTGGGTGGGGCACAGCGAAATGGCATGACAGACCTGAAAGTGCTAGTTATCGACTAGAGGGGGGTGAATAGGTGATTTTTACGGAAGTCTTCAAAACACAAGGGCTTTGAAGACAAATAGTAGCAATGAACCTATTGATATGCAACGGAAGGTGGACTACACTAGGCAAGCCATAGTCAAGTAAGCAATGAAGTGAAAGCACGAAGACTATCAGCAGCTAGGCAGTAAGGATCGGGATGGAAGATAGTATGAAGCCAAATAACAACAGTGTTCACATAGTGAAGACAATCAGATCATGCAGGGAGGCAATGACTTCACGAAGACAAATTGTAAGTAAAGAGAGGTAAAGGATAGAACCAGTTGCTTGGAGAAGACAAAGATTTGTTGGACCAGTTCCAGTTGTTGTGACAACTGTACGTCTGTTTAGGAAGGCTGAGATTCAACTTAGAAGACCGCGTCTTCGCCTTATTCCCCTTGATCTAAGGGACACTTAGTCCTCGCCCAATCACTCTGGTAAGTCTTCAATGTAGACTTCCAAACCTTCACAGACTTTGTTCACCGGCAATCCACAATGACTCTTGGATGCTCAGAACGTGATGCCTAACCGGCTGGAGGATTCACAGTCCTAAAGTGTAATAAGTCTTCAGATCACATGGACAGAAAGACTTCAGTGATGCCTAACACTCTTTGGCTCTGGGTGTTTTGGGCTTTGTCCTCGCAAGGATTTCTCTCCCAAATGCTTCGGAGGTGGGTTGCTCTCAAACGACAAAAGCCGTGCACTAACTCTGAGCAGTCACCAATTTATGGTGTAGGGGGTGGGCTATTTATAGCCAGGAGGCAACCTGACCTGATTTGAACAAAATGACCCTGGGTCACTAAGGAACTGACACGTGTCCAATGGTCAGATTTCAAACACATGTGGTAGCTTGACTTGGGCTACAAGTAAAGCTGACTCATCTAGCTCTGGATAAGATTTGCTCTCATTGTCTTCGCTCGAAGACATAGGATTTGGTTGAGCATGACATCAGTCACTCTGACTTTGTTCACTTGGACCCCACTTAACAGTAGGTGGTTCCTATGACTCAACAAAGAACAAAAAGGAAACTACAAAACAACTATGTCCTCGCACTCCATAGTCTTCATGCGATGTCTTCTCATGTCATAGTCTTCAATGTGAATATCTTCACAGACCACCATTGTCTTCAATGTCTTCACACATTTTTAGGGGTCATCTAGGTAAACTGAATCAATATGGGACTACTACCTGTGTTATCCTACAATTCTCACAAACAAATTAGTCCCTCAACCAAGTTTGTCATCAATACTCCAAAACCAACTAGGGGTGGCACTAGATGCACTTAAAATCTCCCCCTTTTTGGTGACTGATGACAAACTGGTTGAAGTTTTCAATGGGGATAAAAGTATGTGAAAGTTTAAGGATTAAGGCATTGTCTTCATAAGTAGCAAAAGGCTCCCCCTGAAGATGTGCATATAAGTAGTTTGCTTTTGAATGGAAATGCACATGGCAGGTTTTACTTTGTGGAGATCCTCTACAACTTATGAAGACAATTCATTGTGCATATAAATATATAACAAACATAATGATATGCATAATGAAAAATGGATGTCTGCGGAATGACTTCATGCGGAATTTATCATCGCATCACAAAGTAGCAGAAAAAGTAGCAGACGACCATCATGTTTAAGTGTTACAACTCAAAGAACCAAGTGTATCAAAAGATGAGAGTTGTAAATACTTGGAAAAAATAATACAACCACCCATAAGGACCCGCTTGAAGACTATCAACTCATATGCTTCTCCCCCTTTTGTCAGTAGTGACCAAAAAGGTTTGAAGACATAGAGCATCTACTCGTTCCTAGAAGGAGCAGATGATGGAGCAGGGTCGATGTTGGAGTTTGGTGGTGCAGAAGGGCCTGATGCAGTGTTAAGATGCAGTGCGGCCATGGTCTATGAAGTGGCGTCGTCTTCTTCATCGACGACTGTCGCAACAATAGTTGCAGCCAAAGATGAATACTCAGAATCTTCAATTGAGGGAGTGCGGCGCCAGCTTGCATTTTGTGGAGGCCTAGAATCAAGCTTGAAGTCCTCGGTGAAGCCATCTTCGCGAAGATTGACTTCAGGACATAGTAGTGTGAGGCTCTTCCAAGACCGCCGACAGGCTTCATGGGCAACAAACGAGTTCTTGGTGGCTAGGTTCCAAATGCGATTGACATCCACCAAGAGACTCTGCATCTGACACTTTAGCCAGTCGTGGTGCTTATCCTCCTTCTGATGTAAGGCCACAAGCAGCTCTCGGTCATTGAGAACATGAGAACACTTCTGAGGCCTTTGGGCAATAGTACTAGCGGTGGCTTTGGTGTTGGCACGATGGGGCATACGCATATTGCCAGCCATAGGATAAGAAGGAGTTGCAACATTGGGGACATGAATTCCTTCTATTGGTTGCATGAAGCTTTGATTATCAACATTATGAAGATATAGAGGCGCCTTGGCAGGCTCAGGGTAGATAGCTTCAACGGACAGATCAACCTCAGACAGAAAGACAAGATGGTTGCATGCTGAGGGCTGGTAGTCGACAAAAGAATGGAGTTTGATCAGGCGCATCACCCATGGAGCATAAAACTTCAGGCCAAACAGATCAATCCTAGATGCAGCAAGTTGTGTGATGAAGAAATCTTGGGAATTGAATCTGATGCCATTGACAGTATAAAATACCAAAGTCTTCAAGGTTCCTTCAAGTTTGGCTTCGGAAGAATGTCCCTTGATTGGCCATAGAGTATGCCTCAGTATATGATAGACTGTGCGTGGCAAGTACTCGAGGTCCTTGATGAAGAATTCCTTGGGATATTCAGTATCTTGAGGCAATGGCTTCATCGTACTGAGCATCTGACTCATATCGGGTTCAGGCCTCTGAAAAATACTCTGCAGTTCATTTCTGTGAAGCTGACAGCCAGGCTCATACAATTCACCTAGAGTGGGCAGGGAGGTAAGCTCGATGATGTCTTGAGCTTTGGCTTCATGGTGCACATCTCCTGTCATCCACTCAAGGATCCATGTCATCGGATCCCTGTTGTAGCCACGAATGTGAAGAGTAGCATAGAACTGCAGCAGAAGCTCTTCATTCCAGTGCTCTTTTCAGTAACAAATTGCAGAAGACCAGCATCCCAAAAGCAGTCCAGCGCTTCTTCAAGACAGGGCAGCCCAGTAACAGCTTCACAATCAAGACGCATGTGAGGAAAGATTCGCTCTTGATTGTAGAGGATACAAGAGTAGTAGCTGCATTGTTGATGGCTCCAAAATCGATCGGGAGAGATCTTTGGCTTCAAGTATGGATTCTTGGCACTGTCAAAGAAGGTATTGTGTGCTCTGAAGTTGTTCACGCTGAAAGATCCTGGTGATGTAGCAGCACCTGGAAGCCTTGGCAGCCTCGGCTTTGGCTTCTGAACTTGTGGTCGTTGCTCCACATGATAGTCATATTATGGTCCGGGAGCTGTGGGAGGAACCAAAATGGGCCATCTCACTGTGACAGGCTGGCCGCGGTCATAGGCCCATTCAATTGTGTGTGGCCTTGGAGGTGGAGCAGTAGCTTCAGCATTCACAGTGGCTTCGCGCACCACATTAGCTTCAGGCTCCACATTGTCTTCAGCCATGACAACGTCATTGGCGACATTAGCATTGTTTGTGGCAGCCTAAGTGTTTTCAACCTCCGTTTGTTGTAGAATAGGAGGGTCTGGCATAATCACATTCTCCTCGAGAATGACTTGGTCTGTGGCAGGGGGTGTGGCAACTCTTTCTTCTTCTCTTTCTCCTTGATTTTCATCGACTGATGCAGCCGGAATGTCTTCAGCAGCTTTAGCTTTAGACTCAGAGACATTCGCAGTAGGGGTTGCTTCAGGAAACACTTGATGTGCTACTGAGCTTTGTTGCACTTCCCCTTCCGGAATGCTCGACATGGTGACCTGTGGCCTGGGGCCTTTGCGAAGCCTATGATATGTGGGCGACGCCTTTGGTGATGGAGTGGTCTTCACCATATAGTTGTCATCGTCAAGTACCGGAGTGGTGACTTGAGGTCGTGGAGTTCTGGGTGTCTCATCATCAATGGGGGTTTCTCGCTATGAGCGCTCGGCCCGTGAGTCATCTTGAGCGATTGCCGTCAATGGACGACCAATGTTGATTAGTTCACTACTCATTGGAGCAAGCGATGATACCGGCTGGGGCTCGAGCTGAGAAAGGACTTCATCATCTTCAACATTGTCTTCATGACCAATGTCTTCAGTTGTGATGGGGTCAACAGCTGGAACTTCTTCATATTCATGAGCCTCTGTGGAAGCAGGCTGGTGGATCACAATAAGTCGTTCTTGGTTGTTGGTGGCTGGAAGAGCAACAAACATGGGTTCAACAATGAGGGGCTGAGAGGCCGCAACACGCTCTTTCTTTGAAGACTTTGTCTTCAACTTCTTCGTTGATGGGGCCTCATCAGAAGCATCCTTGTGCTTGCACTTCTTGGCTTTGGCTTCATCTGCCCTTGTCTTCTTCAGCTCTGAAGCAGCTGAGGTGACCTTAGGCTTCGAGCCTGTCATGCTGGCAGGGAAGACAATGTGAGGTGCTTCCTGCCTTGGTGCTTCAGTTTGAGTCACAGCAGACCTCTTTTGTTTGCCAGTCGTCCTGGGATCGATGCCAGGGTGCCCAAGAGCTTTGCGCTTCTCAGCTTCATTGTGTGCTTGAACACATTTCTGTGCAAAGTACTTCATGCACTCTCGTGAGCCTTTAGCCTCATTGCACTTCTTGTGAAACTCTTCCTTGAGGTCATGCAGCATCTTCTTGAAGATTTGAACATCTGCCACGCTGAGCTTGGCCATGTTCTTCTTGAAGTGAGCCTTCTCATAATCAATTTTGTTCTTGAGCTCGACTATCTTTTGAGCCAGGGCCAACTCATTAGCAATGGCTCCATGGAATGTGACACTGATGTCCACAGGAAGCTAAAGATCATCAATGCTAATGCTCTTGTCGTCGAACCACTCATTAATGAAGTTGTTAAGAATGTCAACATCAAAGAGGGGCAGATCATTGAAGATTTCCACCTCTCGATTGCTCTTGATTAGCATCTCAAGGGAATCATCACCAAGATCTTCATCGCTAGACAGATCAATTGTGTCATCCTCATTGCACAGAACGGCGGCAGGAGTCAGTTCATGCCCAAAAATCTTCTTGGGCTTCTTGGCTTTCATTGTCTTCTCGGCCTTCTTGGAGACACAAGACAAATCTTCAGACTGCACACTGGTTTCAGGGGGTGCAGTAGCCAAGGGCTTCATAGTCGAAGCCTTTGGTGCGGGCTTTGAAGCCTTTGTCTTCTTCTTCTTCTTCTTCTTCTGTGGCTTTGGTGGTGCTGGCACTTCTTTAGAGTCAGTGTCATCAGCGGATTGATCCACAGTGGCCCGCTGAGCAGCAATGTGGGAGAGGAGGCCATCAAAGTTGTTGAAGGGTCCAATGACATTTGGATTAGCATCGCGTGTGCCATCTGGCCTAGGAGAAGATGGACCAGGGTTGAAGTTGATTCGGAGATTTTTCTTGTTCTTCACAGCTGACTCTTTTGCAAACTGATAGTTGCGCTTGGAGAGATTGTCTTCACGACACCACAACATAGATGATGGGTCGGCATTCTCTAACTTCGGTCCTCGGACCATGCATGGGTAGAAGCCTTGAGCAATGGCTTCAGACTTGGACTTGGGCTACAGATTCCTTTACATAATATCTCCCCATGGGCGCTTGATGGCGTTCTTTTCAGCATACTCTGCAGTGACGAACATGTACTTGAACCATTCTTCTGCCCACTATCTTCAAATCCATTGGATTCGGGTCTTGCGCTAGCCATAGCTTTCCTCAAGATCTGACTTGTATAGTTCATACAGATCAGCAGGTAAATCCTTAGCAGTATTTCCATGATGCTGCCTGCCACCTTTTCTTGCAGATTTCTCGGTTGCCATTATATTCAGACTGAATGGCTTCAGAACTGTGAATGGCTTCCTTTTGCTGGTCAGACAAGAGCCGGCTTCAGGGGAGTGAATGTGACATTGTAAGAACTCTGCAAATGAATGCAGACTATGAGAACCAAGGGATTCTCCCACGGACATGTACCTATGACAGCATTAGAGGTGCGAGGGATGGGAAGAGGTCATATGCATTCTCAGAAGATTTTGAAGATAAATTTGTTTCAAGACATTGACCTCATAGTGCGAAGACATTCACCTATTTGAAGAGAGTTGGTTCCAGATTTGTACGAATCCATGAATAAGTACAAGTGAGTAATCTAACTAGTTATGAAGCATAAGTAAATATACTTGGCATGATATGAGATGCAGATGAAGACAGGTCCAGATTTGGAAGTGAAGAAACCACTTTTGGTTGAAGTGGATGGATTTGATGGATCAAAATGGCAGTAAAAATTAAGTTTTAATTACCACTGACGAACTGCTATATGAGGTAGAGAGAGAGGTCGAGCAGTTCAATCTTCCGCGCCCTAACTTGGTGGCGGAATACACCTACGGCGGCGGCGGAGAGGACGAGGTCCGCGGCCGGCGTGAGGACGGCGTCGAAGAAGTTGCGGCAGCTAAGTACTTCGTCTCCGGCATCGACGCAAACTAGCGGAGGCGCTAGGGTTTGTGCGAGGTGGCGAGGTTGAAGAAGAGATAATGACCGCGGGGTGTGAGCATTTATAAGGAAAGGGACAGAACAATGTAATTACGCAGGTGCCCCTGGCAGTTCACATCTGAAGAACACGTGGCATGCATGCAACTTATTGGAAGTTGTTCCATGTTCCCATGCATGCCTGGATCGTTGGGTGGTCGTTTCGGCTTCTCCGGTATTTAGGCAATAAGGATACAACATTAAAAACAGATTTAAATGTTTGTCTCTTTGTCTTCTGTTGACCAGGACTCGGAGAAGACAATCGACAGGTTTCAATAGAATGCATATGATTTGGACAGATAGAATTTGAGGAAGAAGCACATAAGAGGTTAAGGTCCGATCACATTCACTTAAACCAATAAAGATTCAAGTATGAAGACATAGCTATAAGTGAATGCTATAGAGGACAGAACACAAATATATATAGACCAACTCAGCATTGCAAAGATAAACCTTAAAGTCAAATCAATGTTGAAGACAAACCAAATGCGAAGACTATGCAACCATGACGCCAAAATAAACACTTCAATAAAAATTTGGTGGTGGCGTTACCCACCATATAGGAAATATTAGACCCAGACACAACGCACAATTATTGTGGTGCTCCGAAGTCAAATTCCATGTTAATGTATTCACACTTAGAGTGTATGTCTTCACTGATTGAAGATATACGTTACTTCGTGTGTTGCACATCTAAGTCATCAACATGCATAAGCGTTAGGATGTGTGTCCAATTACATGACATTTGAGGAATCTAAGATATTTAGCTCACACCGCAACTTGCAAAACCTTTTCTCATCCAAGGGCTTTGTGAAGATATCTGCCAATTGCTCTTCAGTTAACGTGAATGATATCAATATCTTCCTTCATGACATGATCTCTGAGAAAGTGATGACGGATCTGAATGTGCTTTGTCTTTGAGTGCTGAACTGGGTAGTTGGCAATCTTGATGGCGCTTTCATTGTTGCAGTAGAGTGGCACATGCTTCAGATGGATACCAGAGTCCTTGAGAGTTTGCTTCATCCATAGAAGTTGAGCGCAGCAAGATCCAGCAGCAATGTATTCAGATTCAGCAGTGGAGAGAGATACACAGTTCTGCTTCTTTGAAGACCAACAGACAAGAGATCGTCCAAGAAAGTGATATGTGCCTGATGTGGACTTGCGATCAACCTTGTCACCAGCATAATCAGCATCTGAGAATCCAACTAGATCAAACTCTGAGCCCTTTGGATACCATAATCCTAGGATTGGGGTGTAAGCCAAGTATCGAAGAATTCACTTCACAGCTAAGTGATGTGATTCCTTTGGTGCCGCTTGGAATCGGGCACATATGCAAATGCTAAGCATTATATCTGGCCTAGATGCACATAGATATAGTAAAGAACCAATCATGGAGCGGTATACCTTTTGATCGAACTTTTTACCATTGTCATCGGGGCCTAGATGACTTTTGGTTGGCATTGGCGTCGTGTATCCTTTGCAGTCTTGCATTCCAAACTTCTTCAGGCAATCTTTGAGGTATTTTTCTTGTGATATGAAGATGACGTTGCTCTGCTCATGGATTTGAAGACCGAGGAAAAATTTCAGCTCACCCATCATGGACATCTGATATTGCTCTTGCATCATGTGCCCAAACTCATCACTGTATCTCTTGTCAGTGCAGCCGAAGATAATGTCATCCACATAGATTTGGCACACAAATAGTTCACCATCATATGTCTTTGTGAAGAGTGTAGGATCTAAAGAACCAGGTTTGAAGCCTTTGCTCTTCAGGAAGTCTTTGAGTGTGTCATACCAAGAGCGAGGAGATTGTTTGAGGCCATACAGTGCCTTGTTGAGCTTGTATACCATATCAGGATGTTTTGGATCTTCAAAGCCAGGTGGCTGTGCAACATACACTTCTTCTTCAATCTTGCCATTGAGAAAGGCACTCTTCACATCCATTTGGTACAGAAGAATGTTGTGATGGTTAGCATAGGCTAGCAGTATGCGAATGGCTTCAAGCCTAGCCACGAGAGCGAATGTTTCATCGAAGTCAATCCCTTCTACTTGAGTGTAACCTTGAGCAACTAGACGAGCCTTGTTTCTGACAACTTGACCATGCTCATCTTGTTTGTTGCAATAGATCCATTTGGTGCCTACGATATTGTGCTTGCGAGGATCAGGACGCTTGACCAATTCACATACATTGTTCAGCTCGAACTGTTGAAGCTCTTCTTGCATAGATTGAATCCATTCAGGTTCCATGAAGGCTTCAGAAACTTTCTTGGGTTCAGATATAGAGACAAATGCAAAGTGCCCACAAAAATTTGCTAGCTGCATTGCTCTAGAACGAGTGAGTGGACCAGGTGCATTGATGCTATCAATTATCTTCTCAATATGTACTTCATTTGCAACACGAGGGTGAATTGGACAAAGATTTTGCCCTTGCAAATCATTGTCTTCGGCTTCAGCATTGACTTCAGGCTGAGCATTGTCTTCGGGTTGATTTGTTGCAATGATGATTTCTTCTTCAGCGTGAGCTTCTGAAGGTATGATTTCTCCAGTACCCATCAGCTTGATAGATTCACTAGGTGGGACTTCATCTAGCACATTTGGCAGGTGCTCTCTTTGCGAGCCATTAGTCTCATCGAACCGCACATCCACAGTTTCAACCACTTTATAGTGAAAGAGGTTGAAGACTTTGTAGGAGTGCGAATCCTTTCCATATCCAAGCATAAAACCTTCATGTGCTTTCGATGCAAATTTTGAAGTGTGATGTGGATCCTTGATCCAACACCTAGCACCAAATACTCTGAAGTAACTGACGTTTGGCTTCTTGCCAGTTAGTAGCTCATATGATGTTTTCTTTAGAAGCTTGTGTAGATATACACGGTTAATGACATGGCATGCAGTATCAATGGCTTCAGGCCAGAACTTCCTTGGAGTCTTGTACTCATCAAGCATCGTCTGAGCCATCTCAATGAGGGTTCTGTTCTTGCGCTCCACGATGCCATTCTACCGAGGTGTGTATGGAGCTTAGAACTCATGAGTGATGCCCAATGTATCAAGATAAGTGTCGAGGCCGCTGTTCTTGAATTCTGTGCCATTGTCACTTCTGATGTGCTTGATCTTGATACCATAGTTCGTCATGGCACGATTGGCGAATCGTCTGAAGACATCCTGCACTTCATTCTTGTAGAGGATTATATGCACCCATGTATATCTTGAGTAATCATCAACAATGACAACGCCATAGAGACAGGCAGTGGTAGTAAGAGTAAAGTAGTGGGTAGGGCCGAATAAGTCCATATGAAGCAGCTCAAAGGGACGTGATGTCGTCATGATTGTCTTCGAGGGATGCTTGGCCCTGATACGTCTCCAACGTATCTATAATTTTTTATTGTTCCATGCTATTATATTACCTGTTTTGGATGTTTAATTGGCTTTACTATACACTTTTATATTGTTTTTGGGACTAACCTACTTCACTCGAGGCCCAGCCCAAATTGCTGTTTTTTTGCCTACTTCAGTGTTTCGCAGAAAAGGAATATCAAACGGAGTCCAAATGGAATGAAACCTTCGGGAGAGTTATTTTTGGAACAAACGCAATCCAGGAGACTTGGAGTAGACGTCAGGGAAGCAAAAAGGTGGCCACGAGGGTCCAGGGTGCGCCCTACCCCCTGGGCGCGCCCCCACCCTCGTGGGCCCCTCGTGGCTCCCCTGACCGACTTCTTTCGCCTATATATATCCATATACCCCAAAAACATCTGGGAGCACAATAGATCGGGAGTTCCGCCGCTGCAAGCCTCAGTAGCCACCAAAAACCAATCGGGACCCTATTCCGGCACCCTCCCGGAGGGGGGGATCCATCACTGGTGGCCATCTTCATCATCCCGGCGCTCTCCATGACGAGGAGGGAGTAGTTCACCCTCGGGGCTGAGGGTATGTACCAGTAGCTATGTGTTTGATCTATCTCTCTCTATCTCGTGTTCTTGATTCAGTACGATTTTGATGTATCGCGAGCTTTGCTATTATAGTTGGATCTTATGATGTTTCTCCCCCTCTACCCTCTTGTAATGGATTGAGTTTTCCCTTTGAAGTTATCTTATCGGGTTGAGTCTTTAAGGATTTGAGAACACTTGATGTATGTCTTGCATGTGCTTATCTGTGGTGACAATGGGATATTCACGTGATCTCCTTGATGTATGTTTTGGTGATCAACTTGCGGGTTCAGTGACCTTGTGAACTTGTGCATAGGGGTTCGCACATGCTTTCGTCTTGACTCTCCGGTAGAAACTTGGGGTCAGTCTTTGAAATTCTTTGTGTTGGTTGAATAAATGAATATGAGATTGTGTGATGCATATCGTATAATCATGCCAACAGATAGTTGAGGTGACATTGGAGTATCTAGGTGACATTAGGATTTTGGTTGATTTGTGTCTTAAGGTGTTATTCTAGTATGAACACTATGATAGATCGAACGAAAAGAATAGCTTCGTGTTATTTTACTACGGACTCTTGAATAGATCGATCAGAAAGGATAACTTTGAGGTGGTTTCGTACCCTACAATAATCTCTTCGTTTGTTCTCCGCCATTAGTGACTGTGGAGTGACTCTTTGTTGCATGTTGAGGGATAGTTATATGATCCAGTTATGTTATTATTGTTGAGAGAATTTGCACTAGTGAAAGTATGAACCTTAGGCCTTGTTTCCTAGCATTGCAATACAATTTACGCTCACTTTTACCACTTGTTACCTTGCTGTTTTTATATTTTTATATTACAAATACTCATATCTACCATCCATATTGCACATGTATCACCATCTCTTCGCCGAACTAGTGCACCTATACAATTTACCATTGTATTGGGTGTGTTGGGGACACAAGAGACTCTTTGTTATTTGGTTGCAGGGTTGCTTGAGAGAGACCATCTTCATCCTATGCCTCCCACGGATTGATAAACCTTAGGTCATCCACTTGAGGGAAATTTGCTACTGTCCTACAAACCTCTGCACTTGGAGGCCCAACAACGTCTACAAGAAGAAGGTTGCGTAATTGACATCAAGCTCTTTTCTGGCACCATTGCCGGGGAGGTGAGTGCTTGAAGGTATATCTTTAGATCTTGCAATCGAATGTTTTAGTTTCTTGTTTTATCACTAGTTTAGTCTATAAAAGAAAAACTACAAAAAATGGAATTAAGGTTGCCTCATATGCTTCATCTTTTTAATGTATTTTGTGAAAATGATGGGAAGGAAAATTGTGCTCAAGTACTAGAAGAAGAATTACATAGAATGCTTGGCATAAAATATGTGAATGATGAGCATGATTGCAATGTTGTTCGTATGAATTCTTTGAGTACCCCATGATGCTAATGATATGCAAAGCCACAAGCTTGGGGATGCTATGTTTGATGAAGATTATATGTTTAGTCCCCCAAGTTTTGATGAGAATATTTATTATGATGAAAGCACGCTTCCTATTTATGATGATTATATTGATGAAAGTGGATTTGGAGAGGTCATGACTTTATTTAGTGATGAATCCACTATTTCAGAAGAGGTTCCAATTGATTATGAGAACAAAGTTGCTATCTATGATGATTATTGTGATGACTTGTATGCTATTAAGAATAATGATAACCATGAAACTTTTCATCATGATTTTAGTTTTCAATTGGATTATGCCTCACATGATAGTTATTTTGTTGAGTTTGCTCCCACTACTATTCATGAGAAGAAGATTGCTTATGTGGAGAGTATTAAAATTTACATGCAAGTAGATCATGAAAAGAATGCTTTATGTGCTGGTTATATTGTTGAATTCATTCATGATGCTACTGAAAATTATTATGAGGGAGGAATATATGCTTGTAGGAGTTGCAATGATATCAAGGTTCCTCTCTATGTGCTTAAAGTTTTAAAGTTATGCTTGTTTTGCCTTCCTATGCTACTTGATTATTGTTCCCATAAGTTGTTTTCTCACAAAATCCCTATGCATAAGAAGTGGTTTAGACTTAAATGTGTTAGTAATATTCTTCATGATGCTCTCTTTATGTTTCAATTCTTATCTTTTATGCGAGCATCATTGAAATCATCATGCCTAGCTAAAAGGCATTAAAGAAAAGCGCTTGTTGGGAGACAACCCAATATTTATCTTTACTATTTTTGTGTGTTCACATGATTATGCTACTGTAGTAATCATGTTTTATAGCTTTTGTTTCAATAAGGTGCCAAGTAAGACCTTTGGGATAGCTTACGGTGATAGTTGTGTTGATCCTGCTGAAAATCAGAAACTTTTGCATCCAGTAAATTAGTTTTGATAATTCATAGAAATGTGTGTTTGATATGATTCTTTTTGCTATGGATTGGTACACAAATTTCTCAGGTTTTCCTAAGTTGGTAGAATTGTTTGAGTTACAGAAGTATTCGAGAGTTACAGATTACTACAGACTGTTCTGTTTTTTTTTGACAGATTCTGTTTTCTGTTTTCTATGTGTTGTTTGCTTATTTTGATGAATCTATGAGTAGTATCGGAGGGTATGAACCATAGAGAAGTTGGAATACAGTATATATTACACCAATATGAATTTAGAATGAGTTCACAACAGTACCTAAGTGGTGATTTATTTTCTTATACTAACGGAGCTTACGAGTTTTCTGTTAAGTTTTGTGTTGTGAAGTTTTCAAGTTTTGGGTAAAGATTCGATGGACTATGAAATAAGGAGTGGCAAGAGCCTAAGCTTGGGGATTCCCAAGGCACTCCAATGTAATATTCAAGGACAACCAAGAGCCTAAGCTTGGGGATGCCCCGGATGGCATCCCCTCTTTCGTCTTCATTCATCGGTACTTTACTTGGAGCTATATTTTTATTCACCACATGATATGTGTTTTGCTTGGAGCATCATTTTCTTTTGTTAGTATTTGCTTGCTGTTATTAAGAATAATGTTTTGCATCTATATTTTCAATAAAAATGTCAAGGATAGCCTTTACCATGCTTATTTTGCAACTATACTTGTTGCTGTTTGAAAACAGAAAGTTTGTCGATGTTGCAAAAATTCCCTAGAAAAGTCAGAATATGATAAATTGTTGAAACTTTTTGAAAAATAAGCTCTGATAAATTTTCTACAGTTTAGTATTTTTCTCATAATTGTTGGAGTTAGGTAAGTATGATGAATCTTGCATTCTTTAAGGCTATACTATTTTGGCAGATTGTTGTTATGTTTGCATTGTTTGCATATGTTTGCTTGTTTAATGATTCTATTTGAGGATAGGAGTATTAAATATGTAGATGCATTTAGTATGCAATGTTGAATAATAATTTTTGTGATTTGTTATAGTAGAGAATGATAAGGTTATTGCATTGATTTATACTAACTTATCTCACGAGTTCTTGTTGAGTTTTGTGTGGATGAAGTTTTTAAGATGTAGGGAAGTCGTGATATAAAAGGAATTAAGGAGACACAAAAGCTCAAGCTAGGAGATGCCCAAGGCATCCCTAATTAATATTTCAAGAGGTATCAAGCCTCTAAAGCTTGGGGATGCCCCGGTAGGCATCCCACCTTTCTTCTTCAACAATTATCGGTTAGTATCAGTTGAACCTAAGTTTTTGCTTCTTCACATGATGTGTGCTATCCTTGAAATGTCATTTTGTTTTATTTTGCTTGCTGTTTGAATAAAATACCAAGATCTGAAATTCTTAAATGTTAGAGGGTCTTCACATAGTTGCACAATTATTTGACTACTCATTGATCTTCACTTATATCTTTTGGAGTAGTTTGTCATTTGCTCTAGTGCTTCACTTATATCTTTTTAGAGCACGGCGGTGGTTTTATTTTGAAGAAATTAATGAACTCTCATGCTTCACTTATATTATTTCGAGAGTCTTTTAGAACAGCATGGTAATTTGCTTGGGTTATGAATTTAGTCCTAATATGATGTGCATCCAAGAGGGACATAATAAAAACTTTCATATAAAGTGCATTGAATACTATGAGAAGTTTGATTCTTTATGATTGTTTTGAGATATAAAGGTGGTAATGTTAGAGTCATGCTAGTTGGGTAATTATGAAATTGAGAAATACTTGTGTTAAAGTTGGCAAGTCCCATAGCATGCACGTATGGTGAACGTTGTGTGAAAATTTGAAGCATGGGGTGTTCTTTGATTGCTTTCCTTATGAGTGGAGGTCGGGATCGCGCGATGGTTAACTCCTACCAACCCTTCCCCTAGGAGCATGTGTAGTAGTACTTTGCTTCGAGGGCTAATAAACTTTTGCAATAAGTATATGAGTTCTTTATGACTAATGTGAGTCCATGGATTATACACACTCTTACCCTTCCATCATTGCTAGCCTCTACGGTACCGTGCATTGCCCTTTCTCACCTAGAGAGTTGGTGCAAACTTCACCGGTGCATCCAAACCCCGTGATACAATACGCTCTATCACACATAAACCTCTTTATATCTTCCTCAAAACAGCCACCATACCTACCTATTATGGCATTTCCATAGCCATTCCGAGATATATTGCCATGCAACTTTCCACCGTTCCGTTTATTATGACACGCTTCATCATTGTCATATTGCTTTTGCATGATCATGTAGTTGACATCGTATTTGTGGCAAAGCCACCTTTATAATTCTTTCATATATGTCGCTCTTGATTCATTGCATATCCCGGTACACCGCCGGAGGCATTCACATAGAGTCATATTTTGTCCTAAGTATTGAGTTGTAATTCTTGAGTTGTAAGTAAATAAAAGTGTGATGATCTGCATTATTAGAGCATTGTCCCAAGTGAGGAAAGGATGATGGAGACTATGATTCCCCAACAAGTCGGGATGAGACTCCAGACTTCTTGAAAAATAAAAGAGGCCAAGGAAGCCCAAATAAAAAAAAGGAGGCCAAATAAGCCCACCAAAATAAAAAAAGAAAGAAAAAAATGAGAGAAAAAGAGAGAAGGGACAATGCTACTATCCTTTTACCACACTTGTGCTTCAAAGCAGCGCCAAGATCTTCATGATAGAGAGTCTCCTATGTTGTCACTTTCATATACTAGTGGGAATTTTTCATTATAGAACTTGGCTTGTATATTCCAATGATGGGCTTCCTCAAAATGCCGTAGGTCTTCGTGAGCAAGCAAGTTGGATGCACACCCACTTAGTTTCTTTTGTTGAGCTTTCATACATTTATAGCTCTAGTGCATCTGTTGCATGGAAATCCCTACTCCTTGTATTGACATCAAAAGATGGGCATCTCCATAGCCCATTGATTAGCCGCGTCAATATGAGACTTTCTCCTTTTTTTGTCTTCTCCACACAACCTCCATAATCATATTCTATTCCACCCATAGTGCTATATCCATGGCTTACGCTCATGTATTGCATGAGAGTTGAAAAAGGTGACACGCGTTAAAAAGTATGAACCAATTGCTTGGCTGAAACCGGGGTTGTGCATGATGGGAGTATTTTGTGTGACGAAAATGAAGCATAGCCTAACTATATGATTTTGTAGGGATGAGCTTTCGTTGGCTATGTTATTTTGATAAGTCATGATTAATTTGTTAGTATGCTTGAAGTATTACTATTTTTATGTCAGTATGAACTTTTATCTTGAATCATTTTGATCTGAACATTCATGCCACAATAAAGAAAATTACATTGAGAAATATGCCAGGTAGCATTCCACATCAAAAATTCTGTTTTTATCATTTACCTACTCGAGGACGAGCAAGAATTAAGCTTGGGGATGCTTGATACGTCTCCAATGTATCTATAATTTTTTACTGTTCCATGCTATTATATTACCTGTTTTGGATGTTTAATGGGCTTTACTATACACTTTTATATTATTTTTGGGACTAATCTGTTAACCGGAGGCCCAACCCAAATTGCTATTTTTTGCCTACTTCAGTGTTTCGCAGAAAAGGAATATTAAACGGAGTCCAAACGGAATGAAACCTTCGGGAGAGTTATTTTTTGAACAAACGCAATCCAGGAGACTTGGAGTAGACGTCAGGGAAGCAACAATGTGGCCACGAGAGTCCAGGGTGCGACCTACCCCCTGGGCGCACCCCCACCCTCGTGGGCCCCTCATGGCTCCCCTGACCGACTTCTTTCGCCTATATATATATCCGTATACCCCGAAAACATCCAGGAGCACAATAGATCGGGAGTTCCGCCGCTGCAAGCCTCTATAGCCACCAAAAACAAATCGGGACCCTGTTCCGGAACCCTGCCGGAGGGAGGGTCCATTACCGGTGGCCATCTTCATCATCCTGACGCTCTCCATGACGAGGAGGGAGTAGTTCACCCTCGGGGTTGAGGGTATGTACCAGTAGCTATGTGTTTGATCTCTCTCTCTCTCTCTCTCGTGTTCTTGATTCGGCACGATCTTGATGTATCGCGAGCTTTGCTATTATAGTTGGATATTATGATGTTTCTCCCCCTCTAATCTCTTGTAATGGATGAGTTTTCCCTTTGAAGTTATCTTATCGGGTTGAGTCTTTAAGGATTTGAGAATACTTGATGTATGTCTTGCATGTGCTTATCTGTGGTGACAATGGGATATTCACGTGATCTACTTGATGTATGTTTTGGTGATCAACTTGCGGGTTCAGTGACCTTGTGAACTTATGCATAGGGGTTGGCACACGTTTTCGTCTTGACTCTTCGGTAGAAACTTTGGGGCACTCTTTGAAGTTCTTTGTGTTGGTTGAATAGATGAATCTGAGATTGTGTGATGCATATCGTATAATCATGCTCACGGATACTTGAGGTGACATTGGAGTATCTAGGTGACATTAGGGTTTTGGTTGATTTGTATCTTAAGGTGTTATTCTAGTACGAACTTGTCGGATATCGGGTTCCGGCAAAACCCTTGAGGTTCGAACACTGGGGTGCGCACGAAGATTTCTCCCTACCAAAACACGCCCTCAGCCTCGCCGCGATCTCTAAGCTAGCTCGATGAACTCACAACACAAGAGACACAAGATTTATATAGGTTCGGGCCACCGTTGTGGTGTAATACCCTACTCATGTGTGTGGTGTGGTGGATTGCCTCTTGGGCTAATGATGAACAGTACAAGGGAAGAACAACCTCCTGAGGAGAGATGTTCTTGTGCTTGGTGATCTTGTGTGGGTGAGGGTGATCTGAATCAGTTGCCCTTCTACTGTGGTGGCTAGCCCTATTTATAGATGCCCTGGTCCTCTGCCCAAATATTGAGCAGTAAGGGATCCAACAACGGCCATTTTGAAAGGGGGCAGCTAGTACAAGCTATCCTGACTAAAGGTGGTCTTCACCTGTCAAAGGCACTGGTGATGACGCCGTCTTGGGCTCCATGATGATCTTTGTCCTGCAGTCCTGCTGGTCTTAGTCTTGTTGCACCGATATGGAAACCTTTACCTGATGCCTCGGTACTCCGCGCATGCGCTTGCCCCCTTAGCACCAAATGGGAAACAAGTACACTGCGCGGGCTGGCGCCCGCCTGGACTTGGTCGTCATGGCTTGCGTCACGGGAACCTCGCAAGGTACCCCTTGCCTTGATCTCTCCGCCTTCTCGCGAGCCTACCTAGTGAGGCCACTCCTGAGGAGGTCTTGTGTCGTCTGCCCTGTGAGGCTTGACCCCTCGCGAGGGTCTTGAGCATTGGTTGATGAAGATGGGCCGTACTAGGCCACTGGTGGAGCCACGTCACGGGTCGCAGGCAGGCAAGTCTGGGGACCCCCATTCCCAGAACGTTGACAGTAGCACCCGGGCCCAAGGCGCGCTCGGATTTCGTTTAGCGGCAAAGCCAAAGGGCAAGTGCAGAGCGCCACGGGCCCCAACAGCATGCGGCCTTGGTTGACGCGTGGCGACTGATTGGACGTGGGCGTCTCCGCTTCCCCACGCTGCCTCGGCAACTGCCCTACTTGACGAGTCCTTGCTGCATGCAAAAAGGATCATCATTACCTGCGATCGTGCAGGTCGACGGTTGGCCTCCCTTGGGCTATAAATGAGGAGGGGTGGGAGCCCTCATCGCCCATCTCTTCTTGCTTCGCCTGCTTCTTCTCCCCTACTCCACCTCCAGTCTTGACGCCAATGGCACCGATCTGTAGATTCTCGGCCGAAGAGAAGGGGAAGGCTCCCCGGGATGGACCTGATCCGCTCCCGCCGAAGAAAAGGCCCGTCCACCATCATGGTGACATCACGAGGCCGGAGATGACAAGGCCCTGGTGCGAGCGGCCACCTCCTGGGTACCCGCTACCCCAGTACGCCCAAGCCGAGGGCTCTGAAGAAAGGGGCGGCGAGCGACGCCACCTGCGCCGCAGCCTAGGTCGGCGTGCCGTGGTGGCGCGCACTGTCGCCCCTGGAGTCCACGCCGCGGACTCCTCTCGCGAGCTCATGCTGCATGCGGCGATGCCTCCAAACACCTGGATCTGCTTCCCTTCGTTCTTCTCCACTGAGATGCCGCCGAGGGGCCGCCTCGAGCTTTGGCTGCCGCATGCCGACTGTGGCGCCCCGGCGACCGGATCGGAAGTTGAGGTCGTTTCCCCGGGCAAGATCTTCATGACCCGAGGCTGGGGCGAGGTCGCCCGGGTCTGCCGAACTGGAGGCGCCCTCATGATCCATTTTGAGTATGATGGCGCCTCCATGTTGTTCTTCAAGGTCTTTGATGCAGAAGGCTGTCGCCTGGAGTGTTGCCCTGGAGGGGGCAGTAAGGAGATCGACGCAACAGGGGCTAGGCCCGCCGTCCGCTCCCCCAACGGCTCATTCGGTAGCAGCAGCGACGCTTGGGAGTCCAGCGATTCTCCCGAACTCTTTGAGACTCCGGAGACGAGCGACGACATCTATGTGCCCCCGAGCTCGTGCCGCGCTCGGGGTAGGGCGGCAGCATCGGGCCGTCGCCATCGCTGATCTGGAAGGGGTTGGCGCCGACCTCCCGTGGCCCACTTTTGATGATGGCGTCAGCCGCGGAGGCGCGTGTAGTTAGGGCTCCTCGAAGTTCTTTCCTTTTGTTCCCTGCAAGGAATCAAGAAACACCCCGAGGGGGCGTGTAAAGGGTCTATGATGTCTTTTGTTGATGTTATCCTGATCATGAAACCGCGTGAGTGCTTGTCCTGTCCCGGCTTGGTTCCCCCTTTCTATCCTCGCAAAGACTTGGTGCTCTACGCTGATAGGTCCCGGTCCCTAGGCAGGCTGCAGCCGTCGCTGGTATGACAGGTCGTGATGTCGTGGTCAAGGCCAAGAGGTGAGCGGCCCATGGTCCAGTAAGAGCCCCTGAGGCGCGATGCTCAGGAGGTCCCCTTTAGCGCACAAGCAGCCGTCGAGAGGTGAGAAAGTAAGGCAATGTTGTCGTCCAGAGCCACAGCAAGTGAGAATTTTGCATTGCAATGATTGGTTATTCCAGGCGCAAGACTTATCTCGGTAATCTGGAGTCGTTCCCTTGCGTTGCGCCAGACTTGTGTGTCGGTAGCTGTGCTGTAGCTAGGTTAGGCCCTCGCGAGCTCCCCCCTTCTCCCCCGCACTCTCCTTAGTGCTCTACGTCCACAGGTCCCGGCCCTCGAGCGATCTCAGCCGCCGCTGGTATGCCAGGTCATGATGACGTGGTCAAGGCTAGGGGTGAGGGCTGGAGAGCCAGTAAGAGCTCCTGAGTCACGATGCTCAAGAGCCCCCCTTTTACGTGCAAGCGGATCGTATGGAGAAGAGAGGGAGCTCGTGGTGCCGCCCACCGAAATCCTCAGCAGGTCCCTGTAAATCAGCACGAGAAAAGCACGGGTTGCCATTACGATTGCCCGCCGGCCATTGGTTGCTCCGAGAGAGAGGTAAGGGCACTGAGGGCCTGGTGAGGTGACGCGCGCGGGGCTGCCACGGGCCAGAGCTCAACCGCTCAGATTTGTCAGCGTTGCAGGGACGGATCCATGCGCAAGCATCGTGCCAGTGCGAGCGGCTCCCGTGGTAGGCGTCAATCGAGCAGATTAGGTATGAAAGGCAAATCAGCTTAGGCAAATGCAGAATGGATGCATGCCACTTGGTTGGACCCAAGCGGCTTGGGGATGATGCAGCCCGAGGGGCGCCCCCAGCAAGGTAAGCTAAAGACATAAGAAAAAGATACATGCCGCAGGGACGGACCCACGCGACCTGGGAATGATGCAGCCCTGAGGGTGCTCCCAGCTGAAATGAACTTGGGAGAGGTCACCTGGTACCGTTGTAGATGGGGTGTGTTGGAGCAGCTTGGAGAGGCGCGGTGAAGAGGCCAACCCTCACGAGCCGCTGGGGCCCTGAGCCTTGGGAGGCTCTGGGGGTCCAGGTGGTTCCTTGAGGACCGTATCCATCTCCGCTAGTACCGCGTGATGCCTGGCCTCCTAAGCCGCCAGAAGGCTCCGCAGGTGACGCTGGTCGGTGGCAGCCGCGTTCGGCAGGCCGAAAGGCATGCGAACATAGCTGTGCGGCGGACCCTCGCAGCGTCCCACACGCGAAGGCCAGAAGCGCTCCTGAGACGCGGCTCGGTTGAGCCCTGGGACGTCGATGCAGACGAGCAGCCCACCATCCTCGCCTGGATGGGGAGCCACGCCAGGCAAGCGGCAGTCGCCGCACATGGCCCTCGCTTCCTGAAGCTCCTGGGTGGTCTTGGCGATGAACTCCTAAACGTTGGGCTTCCCACGCCCTGTGCCTTTCCGAGGGAAACGTGCCGTGAAGCATGCCTCCAAGTGGTGCTCGAGTGCCTCCCTCGTGATTTTGGCGAGGTTTGAGGCCCTCTAGAAGAGAGCCCTCGAGCCCTGCCCGAGGAGGGCGTTGGGTGCGCCTTCCTATGCGATGGAAGAAGGCGCCCCAGGCACGGGCGCTGATCCTGACACGGCACCACCCAAGATGCCAACCTCCTGAGGCCTTGTGTGGAACAGTTGCTTCTTCTTCTTCTTGGGGATGGCCTCGGGAGGGTTCTCGCCCTTGCTATCCGGGTCCTCGATTGCTGCAGCTTGGAAGGCACACTCGAGGGAGCACACCGCATCTCTCTCTTCGCAGGGGACCATGATGATTCCGCCGCTTCCTGGCATCTTGAGGACGTTGTAGTCGTGGTGGGTCATTGCCATGAACTTGGCTAGGGCCGGATACCGGAGGATTGCATTGTACGGCAGGTGGATGTGGGCGACGTCAAAGTCGATGAGCTCGGTGCGGTAGTTGTCGTGCTTTCCGAAGGTGACAGGGAGGTGGACCTGCCCTATCGGGTGGTGGAACCGTCAGTAACTCCTGAGAAAGGCTTGGTAGGCTGAAGTTGATCATATGGCACTTGAAGGTTGTCAAACATCTCTACAGACAGGACGTTCAGCCCTGCGCCGCCATCGATGAGGGTCCTGGTGACTTGCACGTTGCTAATGACTGGTGAGCAGAGCATCGGGAGAACGCCAACAGTAGCCGCACAATTGAGTTGATCTGCCGAGCTGAAGGTGATGGCGCACTTGGACCACCTGAGCGGGCGTGTGGCCTCGAGCTTGGGGAGGACTGCGATCACCTCGCGAGCGAACTGCTTGAAGATGCGCTAAGAGGCTGGGGCCTGAGCTCCACCCAAGATGCAAGCGATAGCACGTGGCACCTGGAAGCCCCCAGCCCCCTCGTCCTGGTGGTGGTCGTCATTCCTTCTTGGCGGTGGCGGTGGCGGAGGAAGACCTGCATTACCCTGCAGGCGGTCCTCGCGAGCCTGATCCCTCCAGGCGCCCTCGCGAGGCTGGTCTTGCCAGCGATCCTCACAAGGTCATTCTTGCCACTCTTGGCGAGGGCCACGGTCGTCCCATCGTCCTCTGCCACGCCCTCCTCCTCGATCGTATCCCCGGTCGTTGTGCTCGGGGCGTCGACCAAAGCGTCCCTCGCAAACGGCCCTGAGCTCCTGGCACTCGTTGGTGTTGTGGGTGTGGAGGTTGTGGTAGGCGCAGAATGGTCGGCTGCCCCTGGACGACTCCGGCTGGTCCCTGCTGCGCTTCGTGTCTTGTTCTGCCGCAAGCACGGCTACTCCCTTGCGCTTCACGTCCCTGACTTTGGCCTTCTTTTCTTCTGGGTCAGCAGTTGGAAGCTCGAGGAGGGAGAGGCGTCCTTCCTCAGCTCTTGCGCACTTGGTCGTCGGGTTGAACAGCTCCAGGGATGTGCACAACTCCTTGTGGATGGCGAGCTCCTCCTTCATCTTGACGTCGCAGACGCCATCAGAGAACACCGAGATGATGGTCTTGTTCGTCACCTTGGGGATCTTGAGGCGGACGCTGTTGAAGCGCTGGATGTACTTCTACAGGGTCTCCCCGGGCTGTTACTTGATGCGGCACAGGTCACCCGCAGCCGGGGGGCGGTCGCGAGTGCCCTAGAAGTTGGTGATGAAGCGACTACGCATCTCGTCCTAGGATGAGATCGAGCCGGGAGGTAGGTTCAGGAGCCACGAGCGGGCACCATCCTTGAGTGCCATGGGAAACCAATTCGCCATGACTTTCTCGTCACTATTGGTCGCCTTGATGCTCAGCTCGTAGAGCTGTAAGAACTCCGCAGGGTCAGGGGTGTCGTCGAAGCGAGGAGGCAGGTCCGGCTTGAACTTGCCCAACCAGGCGACGCTACGCAGCTCGGGAGTGAAGGTGCGGCAGCCTGCTATGGTCACCGGGGCCCTTTGTTGACGCGGAGCTTCCTCTTGATGGTGCCCGCGCGCCACCGCCAGGGGCAGTACACGGTCTTGTCGCGTCGGTGCAGGGAGCACGGGGGTGCCTTCTTAAGGCCGAGGGATTTCTTGGCAGCTTCTTTCTTGTCACGCGGGCGCTGGATGCGGTGGATCACATCTAGGGGCCGCGCGCCTTGGAGCCAGGGCATCGTCTTGGGGGAGAGACGGTGGAGGTGCTCCTTGAGCCACGTCGCCCATACCTGGCGGAGGGCGAGGCAGCGAGAGAGACGACGCAGGAGAGCCCCCTACGGCCCTGACGAGCTCGGTGATGCGAGCAAGCCATTCTTTGTAGAGGTCGTCGACGGGGCGGTAATGCAGGAGCTCACGTGCCAGAAGCAGCACGGCCTGCGTGTCCATGGGGGCGCGACGAGCATGGGGCGACGAATCGGCCGGGGTCAGCGATGGAGTGGCGGTGCAGCCTTCCCACTGCACCAAGGGGTGCAGTGAGCATGCTTGCTGCTCGTTCCTTGCCGGCCCGGTGGCGGCGTTGGCGGCAGGCGACGGATAATGACGGGGAGGCCCATCGACAGGAGTCGTCTGGGTGACGCGAGCGGCGAGAGCAGCCCGGCGCTCGGCGTAGGCTCGGCGGGCGTTAGACATGGACGCGACAAAGCGATGGGACGCGGATCAGCAGAAAGAAGACCCCGGCGCACCCCTACCTGGCGCGCCAAATGTCGGATATCGGGTTCCGGCAAAACCCTTAGGGTTCAAACTGAAGGAAATATGCCCTAGAGGCAATAATAAAGTTATTATTTATTTCCTTATATCATGATAAATGTTTATTATTCATGCTAGAATTGTATTAACCGGAAACATAATACATGTGTGAATACATAGACAAACATAGTGTCACTAGTATGCCTCTACTTGACTAGCTCGTTGAATCAAAGATGGTTAAGTTTCCTAGCCATAGACATGAGTTGTCATTTGATTAACGGGATCACATCATTAGGAGAATGATGTGATTGACTTGGCCCATTCCGTTAGCTTAGCACTTGACCGTTTAGTATGTTGCTATTGCTTTCTTCATGACTTATACATGTTCCTACAACTATGAGATTATGCAACTTCCATTTACCGGAGGAACACTTTGTGTGCTACCAAACGTCACAACATAACTGGGTGATTATAAAGGAGCTCTACAGGTGTCTCCGAAGGTACATGTTGAGTTGGCGTATTTCGAGATTAGGATTTGTCACTCCGATTGTCGAAGAGGTATCTCTGGGCCCTCTCGGTAATGCACATCACTATAAGCCTTGCAAGCAATGTGACTAATGAGTTAGTTGCAGAATGATGCATTACATAACGAGTAAAGAGACTTGCCGGTAACGAGATTGAACTAGGTATTGAGATACCGACAATCGAATCTCGGGCAAGTAACATACCGATGACAAAGGGAACAACATATGTTGTTATGCGGTTTGACCGATAAAGATCTTCGTAGAATATGTGGGAGCCAATATGAGCATCCAGGTTCCGCTATTGGTTATTGGCCGGAAACGTGTCTCGGTCATGTCTACATAGTTCTCAAACCCGTAGGGTCCGCACGCTTAAGGTTTCGATGACAGTTATATTATGAGTTTATGAGTTTTGATGTACCGAAGGAGTTCGAAGTCCTGGATGAGATCGGGGACATGATGAGGAGTCTCGAACTGGTCAAGAAGTAAAGATCGATATATTGGACGACTATATTCGGACTTCAGAAAGGTTCCGAGTGATTCGGGTATTTTCGGGGGTACCGGGGAGTTACGGGAATACGAGGAAGAAGCAATGGGCCTCATGGGCCAAGTGGTAGAAGAGAGGAGGCAGGGCGCGCGGCCCCCCTAGCCCAAACCGAATTGGACTAGGGGGTCGGCACCCCTTTCCTCTTTTTCCTTCCCCTCTTTCCTTCTCCTTCTCTCCCTTTCCTTCCCCCTTCTCCTAGTCCAACAGGGAAGGAGGGAGTCCTACTCCCGGTGGGAGTAGGACTCCCCATGGCGCGCCCCTCCTAGGGCCAGCCTCCTCCTCCCTTGCTCCTTTATATACGGGGGCAGGGGGCACCTCTAGACAAAACAATTGATCCCTTGGAACTCTTAGCCGTGTGCGGTGCTCCCCTCCACCATAGTCCTCCTCGATAATATTGTAGTGGTGCTTAGGCGAAGCCCTGCGATGGTAGAACATCAAGATCGTCACCACGCCGTAGTGCTGACGGAACTCTCCCTCGACACTCGGCTGGATCGGAGTTCGAGGGACGTCATCGAGCTGAACGTGTGCTAGAACTCGGAGGTGCCGTAGTTTCGGTGCTTGATCGGTCGGGCCGTGAAGACGTACGACTACATCAACCGCGTTGTTCTAACGCTTACGCTTTCGGTCTATGAGGGTACGTGGACAATACTCTCCCCTCTCGTTGCTATGCATCACCATGATCTTGTGTGTGCGTAGGAAATTTTTGAAATTACTACATTCCCCAACAGAGGTATCAGAGCCAGGTTTTATGCATAGATGTTATATGCACGAGTAGAACACAAGTGAGTTATGGGCGATACAAGTCATACTTTGGTTCGGCAGTACTGTTGGATGAAGCGGCCCGGACCGTCATTACGCGTACGCTTACGCGAGACTGGTTTTACCGTCGTGCTTTGCACACAAGTGACTAGCGGGTGTCAGTTTCTCCAACTTTAGTTGAACTGGGTGTGGCTACGCCCGGTCCTTGCGAAGGTTAAAACAGCACTAACTTGATGAAATATCGTTGTGGTTTTGATGCGTAGGTAAGAACGGTTCTTGCTCAGCCCGTAGCAGCCACATAAAACTTGCAACAACAAAGTAGAGGACGTCTAACTTGTTTTTGCAGGGCTTGTTGTGATGTGATATGGTCAAGACGTGATGAGATATAAATTGTTGTATGAGATGATCATGTTTTTGTTGAAGTTATCGGCAACTGATAGAAGCCTTGTGGTTGTCTTTTTATTGCATAAGATGCAAGCGCCAACTAATTGCTTTACTTTATTGCTATGCGATAGCAATAGTTGCAAGAGCAATAGTTGGCGAGACGACCATGTGACGACACATTGATATAGATCAAGATGATGAAGATCATGGTGTCGTGCCGGTGACGATAGAGATCATGACAGTACTTTGGAGATGGATATCAAAGGCGCAAGATGATCATGGCCATATCATGTCACATATTTTGAATACATATGATGTTTATCTTTTATACATCTTATTTTGCTTAGTTTGTCGATAGCATTTTAAGATGATCTCTCACTAATTATCAAGAAGTGTTCTCCCTGAGTATTCATCGTTGCGAAAGTTCTTCGTGCTGAGACACCACGTGATGATCGGGTGTGATAGGCTCTACGTTCAAATACAACGGGTGCAAAATAGTTGCACACGCGGAATACTCAGGTTAAACTTGACGAGCCTAGCATATACAGATATGGCCTCGGAACACGGAGACCGAAAGGTCGAGCGTGAATCATATAGTAGATATGATCAACATAGTGATGTTCACCATTGAAAACAATCCATCTCACATGATGATCGGACATGGTTTAGTTGATTTGGATCACGTGATCACTTAGATGACTAGAGAGATGTATGTCTAAGTGGGAGTTTTTAAGTAATATGATTAATTGAACTTACATTTATCATGAACTTAGTCCTGGTAGTTTTTTGCAAATTATGTTATAGATCAATAGCTCGTGTTGTTGCTTTCATATGTTTATTTTGATATGTTCCTAGAGAAAATTGTGTTGAAAGATGTTAGTAGCAATGATGTGGATTGGATCCGTGATCTGAGGTTTATCCTCATTGCTGCACAGAAGAATTATGTCCTTAATGCACCACTAGGTGACAGACCTATTGCAGGAGCAGATACAGACGTTATGAACGTTTGCCTAGCTCAATATGATGACTACTTGATAGTTTAGTGCACCATGCTTAACAACTTAGAATCGGGACTTCAAAGATGTTTTGAACGTCATGGACCATATGAGATGTTCCAGGAATTGAAGTTATTATTTCAAGCAAATACCCGAGTTGAGAGATATGAAGTCTCCAACAAGTTCTATAGCTAAAAGATGGAGGAGAATCGCTCAACTAGTGAGCATGTGCTCAGATTGTCTGGGTACTTCAATCGCTTGAATCAAGTGGGAGTTAATCTTCCAGATAAGATAGTGATTGATAGAATTCTCTAGTCATCATCACTAAGTTACTAGAACTTCGTGATGAACTATAGTATGCAAGGGATGACGAAAACGATTCCCGAGCTCTTCGTGATGTTGAAATCGATGAAGGTAGAAATCAAGAAAGAGCATCAAGTGTTGATGATTGACAAGACCACTAGTTTCAAGAAAAGGGCAAAGGGAAAGAAAGGGAAACTTCAAGTAGAATGGCAAACAAGTTGTCACTCCCGTGAAGAAGACCAAAGCTGGACCAAAGCCTGAAACTGAGTGCTTACACTGCAAAGGAAATGGTCACTGGAAGCGGAAATGCCCTGAATATTTGGTGGATAAGAAGGATGGAAAAGTGAACAAGGGTATATTTGATATACAGGTTATTGATGTGTGCTTTACTGGTGTTTATAGTAGCCCCTGAATATTTGATACTTGTTCGGTTGCTAAGATTAATAACTCGAAACAGGAATTACAGAATAAACAAAGACTAGTTGAAGGGGAAGTGACGATGAGTGTTGGAAGTAGTTCCAAGATTGATATGATCATCATCGCACACTCCCTATACTTTCGGGATTAGTGTTAAACCTAAATAAATGTTATTTGGCATTTGCGTTGAGCATGAATATGATTTGATCATGTTTATTGCAACACGATTATTCATCTAAAGTCAGAGAATAATTGTTGTTCTGTTTAAATGAATAAAACCTTCAAATGGTCATACACCCAATGAAAATAGTTTGTTGGATCTCGATCTTAGTGATACACATATTCATAATATTGATGCCAAAAGATGCAAAGTTAATAATGATAGTGCAACTTATTTGTGGCACTGCCATTTGGGTCATATTGGTGTAAAGCGCATGAAGAAACTCCATAAAGATGGATCTTCGGAATCACTTGGTTATGAATCATTTGATGCTTGCGAACCGTGCCTTTTGGGCAAGATGACTAAAACTCCGTTCCCCGGAACAATGGAACGAGCTACTGACTTATTGGAAATAATACATACTGATGTACGCGATCCGATGAGTGTTAAGGCTCGCGGCGTGTATCGTTATTTTCTGACCTTCACAGATGCTTTGAGCAAATATGGGTATATCTACTTGATGAAACATAAGTCTGAAACATTTGAGAAGTTCAAAGAATTTCAGAGTGAAGTGGAAAATCATCGTACCAAGAAAAATAAAGTTTCTACGATCTGATTGTGGAGATGAATATTTGAGTTACGAGTTTGGTCTTCATTTGAAACAATGTGAAATAGTTTCGCAACTCACGCCACAAGGAACACCACAATGTAATGGTGTGTCTGAACGTCGTAATCGTACTTTACTAGATATGGTGCGATCTATGATGTCTCTTATCGGTTTACCACTATCGTTTTGGGGTTATGCATTAGATACAGCTGCATTCATGTTTAATAGGGCACCATTAAAATCCATTGATACGACGCCTTATGAACTGTGGTTTGGCAAGAAACCAAAGTTGTCGTTTCTTAAAGTTTGGGGCTGCGATGCTCATGTGAAAATGTTTCACCTGATAAGCCCGAACCCAAATCGAAGAAGTGCGTCTTCATAGAATACCCAAAGGAAACTATTGGGTACACCTTCTATCACAGATCTGAAGGCAAGATATTCGTTGCTAAAATGGATCCTTTCTAGAGAAGGAGTTTCTCTCGAAAGAAGTGAGTGAGAGGAAAGTAGAGCTTGATAATGTAATTGTACCTTCTCCCAAATTGGAAAGTAGTTTATCACAGAAATCAGTTCTAGTGATTCCTACACCAATTAGTGAGGAAGCTAATGATAATGATCATGAAGCTTCAGATCAATTTACTACCGAACTTTGTAGATCTTCTAGATTAAGATCCGCACTAGAGTGGTACGGTATCCTATTCTGGAAGTCATGTTACTAGACCATGATGAACCTATGAACTATGAGGAAGCGATGATGAGCCCAGATTCCGCAAAATGGTTTGAGGCCATGAAATCAGAGATGGGATCCATGTATGAGAACAAAGTGTGAACTTTGGTGGACTTGCCCGATGATCGGCAAGCCATAGAAAATAAATGGATCTTCAAGAGGAAGACGGACGCTGATAGTAGTGTTACTATCTACAAACCTGACTTGTCGAAAAAGGTTTTTGACAAAGTTCAAGGTGTTGAATACAATGAGATTTTCTCACTCGTATTGATGCTTAAAAGTCTGTCCGAATCATGTTAGCAATTGCCACATTTTATGAAATTTGGCAAATGGATGTCAAAACTACATTCCTTAATGGATTTATTAAAGAAGAGTTGTATATGATACAACCAGAAGGTTTTGTCAATCCTAAAGGTGCTAACAAAATGTGCAAGCTCCAGCGATCCATCTATGGACTGGTGCAAGCATCTCAGAGTTGGAATATATGCTATGATAAGTTGATCAAAGCATATAGTTTTATACAGACTTGCGGTGAAGCCTGTATTTACAATAAAGTGAGTGAGAGCACTACCACCTTTCTGATAAATATATGTGAGTAACATATTGTTGATCAGAAATGATGTAGAATTTTTCTGGAAAGCATAAAGGAGTATTTGAAAGGAGTTCTTTAAAAGAAAGACCTCAGTAAAGCTACATACATATTGAGCATCAAAATCTATTGAGATAGATCAAGACGCTTGATTAGTTTTTCAATAAGTACATACCTTGTCAAGATTTTGAAGTAGTTCAAAATGGAACTGTCAAAGAAAGAGTTCTTGCCTGTGTTGCAAAGGTGTGAAATTGAGTAAGACTCAAATCCCGACCACGACAGAAAATAGAAAAGAGAATGAAAGTCATTCCCCATGCCTCAGTCATAGGTTCTATAAAGTATGCTATCCAATGTACCAGACCTATTGTATACCTTGCTCTGAATTTGGCAAGGGAGTACAATAGTGATCTAGGAGTAGATCACTGGACATTAATTGGTCAAGAATATCCTTAGTGAGGACTAAGGAAATATTTCTCGATTATGGAGGTGATAAAAGAGCCCGTCGTAAAGAGTTACATCGGTGCAAGCTTTTACACTGATCCAGATGACTCTAAGTCTCAATCTGGATACATATTGAAAGTGGGAGCAATTAGCTAGAGTAGCTCCATGCAGAACATTGTAGACATAGAATATTTGCAAAATACATACGGCTCTGAATATGACAGACCCGTTGACTAAGCTTCTCTCACGAGCAAAACATGATCACACCTTAGTACTCTTTGGGTGTTAATCACATAGCGATGTGAACTAGATTATTGACTCTAGTAAACCCTTTGGGTGTTGGTCACATGACGATGTGAACTATGGGTGTTAATCATATACAGATATGAATATTGGTGTTAAATCACATGGCGATGTGAACTAGATTATTGACTCTAGTGCAAGTGGGAGACTGAAGGAAATATGCCCTAGAGGCAATAATAAAGTTATTATTTATTTCTTATATCATGATAAATGTTTATTATTCATGCTAGAATTGTATTAACCGGAAACATAATACATGTGTGAATACATAGACAAACATAGTGTCACTAGTATGCCTCTACTTGACTAGCTTGTTGAATCAAAGATGGTTAAGTTTCCTAGCCATAGACATGAGTTGTCATTTGATTAACGGGATCACATCATTAGGAGAATGATGTGATTGACTTGACCCATTCCGTTAGCTTAGCACTTGATCGTTTAGTATGTTGCTATTGCTTTCTTCATGACTTATACATGTTCCAACAACTATGAGATTATGCAACTCCCGTTTACCGGAGGAACACTTTGTGTGCTACCAAATGTCACAACGTAACTGGGTGATTATAAAGGAGCTCTACAGGTGTCTCCAAAGGTACATGTTGAGTTTGCGTATTTCGAGATTAGGATTTGTCACTCCGATAGTCGGAGAGGTATCTCTGGGCCCTCTTGGTAATGCACATCACTATAAGCCTTGCAAGCAATGTGACTAATGAGTTAGTTGCAGAATGATGCATTACATAATGAGTAAAGAGACTTGCCGGTAACGAGATTGAACTAGGTATTGAGATACCGACGATCGAATCTCGGGCAAGTAACATACCGATGACAAAGGGAACAACGTATGTTGTTATGCGGTTTACCGATAAAGATCTTCGTAGAATATGTGGGAGCCAGTATGAGCATCCAGGTTCCGCTATTGGTTATTGACCGAAAACGTGTCTCGTCATGTCTACATAGTTCTCGAACCCGTAGGGTCCGCACGCTTAAGGTTTCGATGACAGTTATATTATGAGTTTATGAGTTTTGATGTACCGAAGGAATTCGGAGTCCCGGATGAGATCGGGGACATGATGAGGAGTCTTGAAATGGTCGAGACATAAAGATTGATATATTGGACGACTATATTCGGACTTCGGAAATGTTCCGAGTGATTCGGGTATTTTCGGGGGTACCGGGGAGTTACGGGAATACGAGGAAGAAGCAATGGGCCTCATGGGCCAAGTGGTGGAATAGTGGAGGCAGGGCGCACGCCCCCCCCCCCCTAGCCCAAACCGAATTGGACTAGGGGGCCGGCCCCCCTTTCCTCCTTTTCCTTCCCCTCTTTCCTTCTCCTTCTCTCCCTTTCCTTCCCCCTTCTCCTAGTCCAACAAGGAAGGAGGGAGTCCTACTCCCGGTGGGAGTAGGACTCCCCATGGCGCACCCCTCCTAGGGCCGGCCTCCTCCTCCCTTGCTCCATTATATACAGGGGCAGGGGGCACCTCTAGACACAACAATTGATCCCTTGGATCTCTTAGCCGTGTGCGGTGCCCCCCTCCACCATAGTCCTCCTCGATAATATTGTAGTGGTGCTTAGGAGAAGCCCTGCGACGGTAGAACATCAAGATCGTCACCACGCCGTCGTGCTGACGGAACTCTCCCTCGACACTTGGCTGGATCGGAGTTCAAGGGACGTCATCGAGCTGAACGTGTGCTAGAACTCGGAGGTGCCGTAGTTTCTGTGCTTAATCGGTCGGGCCGTGAAGACGTACGACTACATCAACCGCGTTGTTCTAACGCTTCCGCTTTCGGTCTATGAGGGTACGTGGACAACACTATCCCCTCTCGTTGCTATGCATCACCATGATCTTGCGTGTGCGTAGGAAATTTTTGAAATTACTACGTTCCCCAGCACGAACACTGGGGTGCGCACGAAGATTTCTCCCTACTGAAACACGCCCTCAGCCTCGCCGCGATCTCTAAGCTAGCTCGATGAACTCACAACACAAGAGACACAAGATTTATACAGGTTCGGGCCACCATTATGGTCTAATACCCTACTCTTGTGTGTTGTGTGGTGGATTGCCTCTTGGGCTGATGATGAACAGTACAAGAGAAGAACAGCCTCCTGAGGAGAGGTGTTCTTGTGCTTGGCAATCCTATGTGGATGAGGGTGATCTGAATCAGTCTCCCTTCTACTGTGGTGGCTAGCCCTATTTATAAAGGCCCTGATCCTCTCCCCAAATATTGAGCGGGAAGGGATCCAACAATGGCCATTTTGAAAGGGGACAACTAGTACAAGCTATCCTGACTAAAGGTGGTCTTCGCCTGTCAAAGGCGCTCGTGATGACACCGTCTTGGGCTCCACGATGACCTCCAACCTGTAGTCCTGCTGGTCTTGGTCTTGTTGCACCGATATGGAAACCTTTGCCTAATGCCTCGGTACTCTGCGCCTGCGCTTGCCCCCTTAGCACCAAAGGGGAAACGAGGACACTACGCGGGCTGGCATCCACCTGGCGCCCGCCTGGCCTTGGTCGTCATGGCTTGTGTCACGGGAACCTCACGAGGTACCCCTTGCCTTGATCTCTCCGCCTCCTCGCGAGCCTGCCTGGTGAGGTGATGTCTACTACACAACCTTATTCTTGTAGACGTTGTTGGGCCTCAAAGTGCAGAGGTTTGTAGGACAGTAGCAAATATCCCTCAAGTGGATGACCTAAGGTTTATCAATCTGTGGGAGGCGTAGGATGAAGATGGTCTCTCTCAAACAACCCTACAACCAAATAACAAAGGGTCTCTTCTGTCCCCAACAAACCCAATACAATGGTAAATTGTATAGGTGCACTAGTTCGGCGAAGAGATAGTGATACAAGTGCAATATGGATGGTAGATATAGGTTTTTTTAATCTGAAAATATAAAAACAGCAAGGTAACTAATGATAAAAGTGAGCGTAAACGGTACTGCAATGCCGGAAACAAGGCATAGGGTTCATACTTTCACTAGTGCAAGTTCTCTCAACAATAATAACATATATAGATCATATAACAATCCCTCAACATGCAACAAAGAGTCACTCCAAAGCCACTAATAGCAGAGAACAAACAAAGAGATTATGGTAGGGTACGAAACCAGCTCAAAGTTATCCTTTCTGTTCTATCTATTGAAGAGTCTGTAGTAAAATAATGTGAAGCTATTCTTTCCGTTCAATCTATCATAGAGTTCATACTAGAATAACACCTTAAGACACAAATCAACCAAAACCCTAATGTCACCTAGATACTCCATTGTCACCTCGAGTATCCGTGGGCATGATTATACGATATGCATCACACAATCTCAGATTCATCTATTCAACCAACACAAAGTACTTCAAAGAGTGCCCCAAAGTTTCTACCGGAGAGTCAAGGCGAAAACGTGTGCCAACCCCTATGCATAGGTTCATGGGCGGAACCCGCAAGTTGATCACCAAAACATACATCAAGTGGATCACGTGATATCCCATTGTCACCACAGATAAGCACGGCAAGACATACATCAAGTGTTCTCAAATCCTTAAAAACTCAATCCGATAAGAAAACTTCAAAGGGAGAACTCAATTCATCACAAGAGAGTAGAGGGGGGGAACATCATAAGATCCAACTATAATAGCAAAGCTCGCGATACATCAAGATCGTGCCATAAAGAGAACACGAGAGAGAGAGAGAGACCAAACACATAGCTACTGGTACATACCCTCAGCCCTGAGGGTGAACTACTCCCTCCTCATCATGGATAGCGCCGGGACGATGAAGATGGCCACCGGTGATGGATCCCCCCTCCAGCAGGGTGCCGGAACGGGCTCCCGAGAGGTTTTTGGTGGATACAGAGGCTTGCGGCGGTGGAACTCCCGATCTATCTTCATATTCGATGGTTTTAGGGTATAAGGGAATATATAGGCGAAAGAAGTCGGTCGGGGGAGCCTCGAGGGGCCCACAAGACAGGGGGGCACGCTCAGGGGGTGGGCGCGCCCTCCTATCTCCTGGCCTCCTTGAAGCTTCCCTGGCTTGTACTCCAAGTCTCCCGGACCATGTTCGCTCCAAAAATCACGCTCCCGAAGGTTTCATTTCGTTTGGACTCCGTTTGATATTCCTTTTCTTCGAAGGGACAATTGCATTTTTACCCCTAGTTGGTTTCTACCCACGGGTTTTGCCCTTACTTTTCGAGCTTGCTCAGCTTTGCCCTTACTTTTTCCATCGAGGTCCCTCGAATGCCCTTTGACCGTTTGACCAAAACTTTGAAAATTCATAACTAATTCATATGAACTCAGAAAAATGCAAATAAGATATCAAAATGTTCAGATAAACATTACCTTTATGAGCATATCATTTGCATTCAGGACAAAAGCATCATTTAAACTACCCGAGGTAATTAATGTTATTAACATTATTAAAAATAAATAGGTATAAACAATATTTTTTTCATGAACAAAAATTATATGCAAATGTAGGTGATGTTTTCTGAACATCCTGATACCATATTTGCATTTTACTGAGTTCGTAACAACTTGTTATGAAGTTTCCAAATAATGGTCAAAGTCGTTAGAACATTCATAACAAGTTGATACAAACTCAAAAAAATGCAAATAAGTTATCAGGATGTTCAGAAAACATCACCTACATTTGCATGTAATTTTTATTCATGAAAAAAATATTGTTTATACCTATTTATTTTTAATAATGTGAATAAGATTAATTACCTCGGGTAGTTTAAACGATGCTTTTGTCCTGAATGCAAATGATATGCCCATAAAGGTAATGTTTATCTGAACATTTTGATATCTTATTTACATTTTTCTGAGTTCTATGAATTAGTTATGAATTTTCAAAGTTTTGGTCGAACAGTCAAAGGGCATTCGAGGGACCTCGATGGAAAAAGTAAGGGCAAAACTGAGGAAGCTCAAAAAGTAAGGGCAAAACCCGTGGGTAGGAACCAACTAGGGGTAAAAATGCAATTGTCCCTTCTTCGAAACACTGAAATAGGCAATAAAACAGCAATATGGGCTGGGCCTCCGGTTAATAGGTTAGTCCCAAAAGTAATATAAAAGTGTATAATAAAGCCCGTAATCATTCAAAATAGATAGGATAATAGCATGAATGCTTCATAAATTATAGATATGTTGGAGACGTATCAGCATCCCCAAGCTTAATTCCTGCCCGTCCTCGAGTAGGTAAATGATAAAAGAAAGAATTTATGAAGTGTGAATGCTAGCAGGTGCACAAATTTGATCAATGATAATTTCAATCACCTTTTCTAGCATGATTATATGTCATAACAGAGTTCATCTCATAAAACTTCTCATGAACAAGTAACAAGCAATTCATATGTTAAAGCATAGACCATAAACTTTCTTGAAAACTAGCAAACTTCATTCTCAGTCATCAAACAATTACAATTCATCTTATTTTCAGGAAGGGTCTATGTCAGAGCTTTGATTTAGAAAACTCCACATACTCAACTATCATATAGTCTTCTACAATTGCTAACACTCACGCAATACTAATGGTTATGGAGTTTCAATCAGACACTGAGAAAGATAGGGGCTCATAGTGTTGCCTCCCAACGTATTCACCTTTGGGTGATGTCAACAATAATAGTTCATGCTAACTTACATCCAATTGGATATATATATCAGGATCTTTCCAACACGAGGTGCTTACCAAAGGATAAAATGAAAAAGGGAAAGGTGAAGATCACCTTGACTCTTGCATAAAGTAAAAGACATAAAGTAAAAGATAGGCCCTTCGCAGAGGGAAGCAGAGGTTGTCATGCGCTTTTATGGTTGGATGCACAAAATCTTAATGCAAAAGAACGTCACTTTATATTGCTACTTGTATATGGACCTTTATTATGCAGTCCGTCGCTTTTATTGCTTCCATAACAAGATCGTATAAAGCTTATTTTCTTTACACTAATAGATCATACATATTTAGAGAGCAATTTTTATTGCTTGCACCGATGACAACTTACTTGAAGGATCTTACTCAATCCATAGGTAGGTATGGTGGACACTCATGGCAAAAAATGGGTTTAAGGATATTTGGAAGCACAAGTAGTATATCTACTTGGTGCAAGGAATTTTGGCTAGCATGAGGGGGAAAGGCAAGCTCAACATGTTTAAATGATCCATGACAATATACTTTAACTGAGATGTGAGAAAACATAACCATTACGTTGTCTTCCTTGTCCAACATCAACTCTTTAGCATGTCATACTCAATGAGTGCTCACAATTATAAAAGATGTCTAAGATAGTATATTGATATGTGAAATCTCTCTTCCTTCAATATTCTTTCATGAATTGTTCAAATGACCAATACAATGCTTGCTAACCTTCAATAAATTTACAACCTCTACTTCTTAGATGTGAAGTCATTACTCCCCATGGGATAAGCAAATGAAACATATATAATTTTAGATTTATTACATTCAACTCATTCAACCATTTACTCATAGTATATAAGTGAAGCACACGAGTAAGTGACAAACTACTCCAAAAAGATATAAGTGAAGATCAATGAGTAGCTAAATAATTATGTAGCTATATGAAGACTCTCTCTCATTAAAGAATTTCAGATCTTGGTATTGTATTCAAACAGCAAGCAAAGCAAAATAAAATGACATTGCAAGGATAGCACAACTCATGTGAAGAAGCAAAAACTTAGGTTCAACCGATACTAACCGATAGTTGTTGAAGAAGAAAGGTGGGATGCCTACCGGGGCATCCCCAAGCTTGGATGCTTGAGACTTCTTGAAATATTATCTTGGGGTGCCTTGGGCATCCCCAAGCTTGAACTTTTGTGTCTCCTTAATTCCTCTCATATCATGGTTTCTCTTTTTATCAAAAGCTTCATCCACACCAAACTCAACAAGAACTCGTGAGATAGGTTAGTATAAACCAATGCAAAACCTTATCATTTTCTATTGTAAAAAATCACTAAAATTATTATTCAACATTGCATACTAAATGCCTCTGCATATTTAACACTCCTATCTTCAAATAAAATTATTAAACAAGCAAACATATGCAAACAATGCAAACATAACAGCAATCTGCCAAAACAGTACAGTCTGTAAAGAATGTAAGAGTATCAATACTTCCCTAACTCCAAAAATTATGAGAAAAATACTACGCTGTAGAAGATTTATCAGAGCTCAGTATGCAAAAAGTTTCAATATTATACCATTCTCTGACTTTTATAGGGAATTTTTGCAACAACGGTAAACTTTCTGTTTTCAAACAGCAACATGTATACTAGCAAAATAAGCATGGTAAAGGCTATCTTTGGCATTTTTATTGAAAATAAAGATGCAAAACATTATTCTAAATAACTGCAAGCAAATACTAACAAGAAAAAATGACGCTCCAAGCAAAACACGTATCATGTGGTGAATAAAAATATAGCTCCAAGTAAAGTTACCGATGGCCGAAGACGAAAGAGAGGATGCCATCCGGGGCATCCCCAAGCTTAGGCTCTTGGTTGTCCTTGAATATTACCTTGGGGTGCCTTGGGCATCCGCAAGCTTAGGCTCTTGCCACTCCTTATTCCATAGTCCATCGAATCTTTACCCAAAATTTGAAAACTTCACAACACAAAACTCAACAGAAAACTCGTAAGCTCCATTAGTATAAGAAAATAAAACCACCACTTAGGTACTGTAATGAACTCATTCTAAATTCATATTGGTGTAATATCTACTGTATTCCAACTTTTCTATGTTCATACCCTCCGATACTACTCATAGATTCATCAAAATAAGCAAACAACACATAGAAAACAGAATCTGTCAAAAATAGAACAGTATGTAGTAATCTGTATCAAACATATACTTCTGGAACTCCAAAAATCCTAACAAATTAGGAAGTTATAAGAACTTTATGTACCAATCTATAGCAAAAAGAATCAAATCAGAAACACGTTTCTGCTAATTATCAAAACTAATTTACTGTGTGCAAAAGTTTCTGATTCTCAATAGGATCAACACAACTATCACCGTAAGCTATCCTAAAGGTCTTACTTGGCACTTTATTGAAACAAAAGCTATAAAACATGATTACTATAGTAGCATAATCATGTGGGCACACAAAAACAATAAGGATAAATATTGGGTTGTCTCCCAACAAGCGCTTTTCTTTAATGCCTTTCTACCTAGGCATGATGATGACAATGATGCTCACATAAAAGATAAGAATTGAAACATAACGGGAGCATCATGAAGCATATGACTAGCACATTTAAGTCTAACCCTCTTCCTATGCATTGGGATTTTGTGAGCAAACAACTTATGGGAACAATAATCAACTAGCATAGGAAGGTAAAACAAGCATAGCTTCAAGATTTTCAACACATAGGGAGGAAACTTGACATTATTGCAATTCCTACAAGCATATGTTGCTCACTCATAATAATTTTCAGTAGCATCATGAATGAATTCAACAATATAACCAGCACATAAAGCATTCTTTTCATGATCTATAAGCATAGAAATTTTACTACACTCCACATAAGCAAAATTCTTCTTATTCGGAATGGTGGGAGTATCATAAGAGACTTGAATACTATAAATTGTTTCCACATTAAAAGAGTAATGTTCAGAAAAAGGGTAATCATAATCATGACAAGTTTTATAAATATAATCATCACTACTTTTTATAGCATAAGTTTCATCACAATAATCATCATAAGTAGCAACTTTATTCTCATCATAATCGATTGAAACCTCTTCCAAGTTAGTGGAATCATCACTAAATAAAGTTGACACTCTTCCAAATCCACTTTCATATTCATCACAATAAGATTCAACATCATACAAAATAGTGGGATAACTACTTCCTAAAGTTGACACTCTTCCAAACCCACTTTCATCAATATAATCATAATAGGTAAGAGGCATGTTATCATCATAACAACTTTGCATATCAAAACTTGGAAGGCTAAAAATATCATCTTCATTAAACATAGCATCCCCAAGCTTGGGACAAACATTAATTTTAGCAAATATATTATCAAATATTTCATCCTCATCAAACATAGCTTCCCCAAGCTTGGGCCTTTTCATATCATAAGCATAATCACTCTCATCATTAATAATATGGATAGCACCAATAGTATAGAAATTATCATCATCACAATGAGTAGTAGGAGCAACATCATTTGGGAGGGATACCTTTTTACCTTTGTCGCTCCTTCTTTTCTTTTTCTTCTTCACATTATGTGTGGGTTCAACCTTCTTCTTTGAGCTCCTTATAGATGAGATTGGTTGAATAGAAAGCTCCTCCTCATCACCCGATTCATCATAAGAAATAATAGGAGGATAATTGGAAGTATCTTCCCTTTCATTAGTATTATTTTCATCTTCTATTTGCTTTCTTTTCTTTAGGTAATTGGCAATATAAGGATTTTCAATGCAATTCACCGCACAATACAAATAAATCTTCTCTAGATCAAAATCAAGAAATCTATCAAGATTAAATTTTGGAATACCCTCAGTTATACGTTCCATTTCTTCATACCCTAAAAGAAGACTAAGCTCTTTATGATGCTCAAGGGTAATCAAGCTATCGCAATTTTTGGACACGATTCGATCATGAAACAGTTTGCGTTGGATATTTAAATGACCATGGTCATTGCAAAGTTCACAAGGAGCGCGAAAAATATTGAATTTTTCAGCACAAACATCAAGACTTTCTAGACATTTTAGACATGGTGGTTCAAATCCTTCCTGAGCGGAACTGATTTGTTGAGCGCGAAGTGACTCGTTCTCCTTTTGAAGATCTTCATGAGCCGGTCTCAAGTTCTGAAGCTCTTGCTTCCTTTGAAGATAATCATAGGAGAGCTTTTCATGAGTAGTTGAGAGCATTTCATGACGACTTTCAAGTTCCTCGTACTTAGCATGAAGATTTTTGATGTCTTTAATTAAGGACTGAGTTCGGGTCATTTCCGCGTCCAACAGGTCATCGCTTTTGTCTGGAAACTTTTGAATATGTTCCATAGCATTCTATTGTTCAATTGCAATTTTAGCAAGTGTTTTGTAGCTAGGTTTAGATTCACATTCAGAGTCATCTTCACTTGATGTTTGAAAGTAAGCATCACGTGAGTTTACCTTGGCACCACGTGCCATGAAGCAGTAGGTGGGAGCAGAGTCATCCTCATCCTTAGCATCAGTGTTGGTGACGAGGCCATTGTTTTCAGTGTTGAAGATGGACTTGGCGACATACGTTGAAGCTAGAGCCAGGCTCGCCACGCCGGAATCAGATTCCTCTTTAGACTCCACCTCTACCTTCTCAGATGCAGACTCCTCCTCTGAATCTATCTCCTTGCCAACAAATGCACGAGCCTTGCTAGATGAGCTCTTCTTATGTGATGAAGACTTCGATGAAGACTTGGAAGAAGACTTTGAGGATTTCTTCTTATTGTTGTCATCAGAATCATATTCATTTCTCTTCTTCTTCCTCTTGGTCTCATTGTCCCACTGTGGACACTCAGAGATGTAGTGACCAGGTTTCTTGCACTTGTGGTATGTTCTCTTCTTGTGATCACGAGAGGAAGCTTCATCGTTTCTAGAGCTGGATCTTGAAGACTTTCTGAAGTCTTTCTTCTTAGTGAACTTCTGGAACTTCTTCACGAGCATAGCAAGCTCCTTTCCAATGTCTTCAGGATCCCCAGAACTGCAGTCAGATTCTTCTTCAGATGCAGAAACAACCTTTGCCTTCAAAGCGCGAGTTCGGCCATAGTTAGGACCATAGATATCTCTTTTCTCAGATTGCTGGAACTCATGTGTGTTGAGCCTCTCAAGTATAATAGATGGATCGAGAGTCTTGAAGTCAGGGCATTCTTGAATCATCAGGGCCAGGGTGTCGAATGAGCTGTCAAGCGATCTCAGAAGCGTCTTGACGATTTCGTGCTTGGTGATCTCAGTGGCGCCGAGTGCATGAAGCTCATTTGTGATATCAGTGAGGCGATCAAATGTGAGCTGGACATTCTCATTGTCATTTCTCTTGAAGCGGTTGAAGAGATTGCGAAGAACACTAATCCTTGAATCTCTCTGGGTTGAGACACCTTCGTTGACCTTGGAGAGCCAGTCCCAGACTAGCTTCGTAGTTTCCAGAGCACTCACACGACCATACTGTCCTTTGGTCAGATGACCATAGATGATGTTCTTGGCAGTCGAGTCCAGTTGAATGAACCTCTTGACATCAGTAGCAGTGACACCTTCACCGACCTTGGGAACACCATTCTTGACGACATACCAGAGGTCGACGTCAATGGCTTCAAGATGCATATGCATCTTATTCTTCCAGTAGGGGTAATCAGTACCGTCGAAGACAGGGCATGCAGCGGAGACTTTGATTATCCCTGCAGTCGACATAGCTAAAACTCCAGGTGGTTAAATCGAATCACACGGAACAAGGGAGCACCTTGCTCTGATACCAATTGAAAGTGCTAGTTATCGACTAGAGGGGGTGAATAGACGATTTTTTATGAAAGTCTTCAAAACATGGGGGCTTTGAAGACAAATAGTAGCAATGAACCTATTGATATGTAGCGGAAGGTAGACTACACTAGGCAAGCCTTAGTCAAGTAAGCAATGAAGTGAAAGCACAAAGACTATTAGCAGCTAGGCAGTAAGGATCGGGATGGAAGATAGTATGAAGCCAAACAACAAAAATGTTCACACAGTGAAGACAATCAGATCATGCAGGGAGGCAATGACTTCACGAAGACAAACTATAAGTAAAGAGAGGTAAAGGATAGAACCAGTTGCTTGGAGAGGACAAGGATTTGTTGGACCAGTTCTAGTTGCTGTGACAACTGTGTGTCTAGTTAGGGAGGTTGAGATTCAACTCAGAAGACCGCATCTTCACCTTATTCCGCTTGAGCTAAGGACACTTAGTCCTCGCCCAATCACTCTGGTAAGTCTTCAAGGTAGACTTCCAAACCTTCACAGACTTCGTTCACCGGCAATCCACAATGACTCTTGGATGCTTGGAACATGACGCCTAACCGGCTGGAGGATTCACAGTCCTTAAGTGTAATAAGTCTTCAGATCACGCGGACAGAAAGACTTCAGTGATGCCTAACACTCTTTGACTCTGGGTGTTTTGGGCTTTGTCCTCGCAAGGATTTCTCTCTCAAATGCTTCGGAGGTGCGTTGCTCTCAAACGATAAAAGTCGTGCACTAACTCTGAGCAGCCACCAATTTATGGTGTAGGAGGTGGGCTATTTATAGCCAGGAGGCAACCCGACCTGATTTGTCCAAAATGACCCCGGGTCACTAAGGAACTGACACGTGTCCAACAGTCAGATTTCAAACACACGCAGCAACTTGACTTGGGCTACAAGTAAAGCTGACTCATCCAGCTCTGACTTTGTTCACTTGGACCACACTAAGGAACTGGCTCTCATTGTCTTCGCTTGAAGACATAGGATTTGGTTGAGCATCACATCAGTCACTCTGATTTTGTTCACTTGGACCCCACTTAACAGTACGGTGGTTCCTATGACTCAACAAAGAAGAAAAGGAAACTACGAAACAACTATGTCTTCGCACTCCATAGTCTTCATGCGATGTCTTGTCATGTCATAGTCTTCAATGTGAATATCTTCACAGACCACCATTGTCTTCAATGTCTTCACACATTTTATGGATCATTTCTGGCAGGTAAACCGAATCAATATGGGACTACTACCTATGTTAGCCTGCAATTCTCACAAACACGTTAGTCCCTCAACCAAGTTTGTCGTCAATACTCCAAAACCAACTAGGGGTGGCACTAGATGCACTTACAAGATCAGTGGTCTAGCCCTGCTTGATTGGACGTACGTATCTGAAAGAGTTATAAAGAAAGAGGAAGGAAGGAATGTATCCCCAGGAAATGACCGTCTTTTGGCTGTGGCATTTCGTCCAACAGCCTATGTGCGTATAGACACGGAAGGATGCAGGAGCCAAACAGATGTTCCCTTTAAGCATACATTTCCACAATTTGCTAGAATTTGTGTCGTGAGCAATATATACCAACCATGCACTGGCGGAGCTAGAATCGAAGTCCTGGGCGGGCCAAGCTAAAGGCTGCCAAAATTTTCTTCCAAACATTGCCTAGATTTACCCTTAGGCCTACTCTTTCTGTAGCAAAGCTAGGCGGGCCATGGCCTGGTTTGCTTGCACGTAGCTCCACCACTGCAACCATGCGGTTCATCTCTTATCTATACTTGCTGCTTTCCCGTGCATGAAGAAGAAATAAACTGAGATATGAACTTCATACTTGACACGACCTATTACTTATAAACTTCATACATGTAGGGCATTTTTGCTACATTTCTCTATTGCCAAGTGTCGTGGTATCATTAATAAACTTTTTTAACTGAAACAAGTTTCATCCACCTATTATTTGTGCCTTTGGTTTGAAATCAGAATTTGGGTGTCGTCACCCACTACACTACTAGCGTTAACAAGGTAGTCTGTACTCTGTATTAGGTTACCATAAAGAGTTTCCCCTCGCTTTATATTATAAAGCATCCAACCGATACATCCAACTCGCTGGGGCCGCAGCACAAACAAGTCCAAAAAGAAAAACAAGAGAAAGAAAAGAGAAACAATGCCGACACCGGCAGATCAACTAAGCGACAAAGACCGGCAACCGCTGCACCCTCCGGAGAAGTACCACTGTGTTCCTAGCATTCCGGAGCGTCGCGTACCAAGCAACACCTTCAAGAAGGAATGCGACGGCGCCGTCGTTGCTGCCTGAACGAGTCCTAGGGTTCCCCCGGTACGCGGAGGGCAGTGGGGAAGGGGTATACTCAACGCCCTTCAGAAAGATCCAGCGGCGCCCGCAGGCATTACCGCGTCGGAGCCGTACGAGCCGCCAGGGATTTCTCCCGACCCAGACAACCACCTCCACCCCGGACCCTCCGAAATGCACCACTCAATCTGCCGCCCACCAGCCTGTGCCACCATGGTCACCAAACCAACATCGCCGTCTCACTTGGGCCGCCAACACGAGACCTGGGGGAGGGAAAGGAGACAACGGCCACGAGGGCAACTGCAACTCGACCGGCGGGAGGGGACAACCTCCATCGCTCTCACAGAGCCGACCGGACACGGCAACAAGGACTTGATAGGCCCCAACGGCCCAGCCGGACCCACATGGGTCCGGACAGTCCCTATCCCCACGCTGCAGCACGCCGGCTAACGAAGCCAGCACCGCCCGTAGACCACCGACACCTCGCCACCACCAGGGAGCAACGCCGCCGGCCCGCACCAGCGCAGATCAGGCCCTAAAGGGCCCAGATCTAGGTCGAGCGGGCACCACCAGTCGCCCGCGCCACCGCGCCGCCGCGCCAAGGGCACCCGTGGCCCACGGGGTCGCCGTCGCCGAGCCACACCGCTGTCGGCCGAGCAGCACCGCCGCCGTCAGGGGGCCCGGCGCCCCCCAACGCGCGCACGGGAAAGGAACGGTCTGCCTCCGCCAGAGGAGGGAGAGGGTGGCGGGACCGCCTGAGGCACGCGCGTCGGCGGCCAGCGGCAGCAGGAGGAGGCTAGGGCGGAGGCGGCGGCGGGGGGAACCCTATGCAAGTGGAACAAGAAGCATGATGAAAAATAGTTGTCAGGAACTTGGCAAGCTTCTATTTTGTGTAAAATGGGAATGTTGGCATTGGATGTCATGATATGTGCTACTCTACAGCCCTCTTATTGCTATGTCTGGATAGCTAGAAAAAGGCACACCGGCACACAGTACAACAAACCGTTATATCCAAATTCTCTTTATCTGTTCCACATCCAAAAAGCTATGAACCGGGCATCTAGACTTGCTCAACACCCAAACAACTATTGTTGGGGATTAAGGAAAAGGGTCTGTCTATGCCCTAAGCATTGCATATCTAAATGACTCAATCAAACATGAAAAAGAACTTATTAAAAAAAACATGAAAAAGGAAAAGAAAAAAGAACAAAAAAAATACCCGCACGGATTTTCATGTAAAATAAATAACATAGGACTTAGAGAAAGGATTCTAAAAGAAAGTACACGAATACTCCAAAGTCAAAAAATATTTCAAAACCAAAAATATTAATTAAAAACAAGTCGCAACTCCTGCCCAAAATGCCGCCGGCACTGATAAAAATCAAAAGAAAAACAAACAAACAATGCGTTCATCGATGTTTGTCAAAGCTATATGCCGTCGGGCGCAGTGAAGTGTGCCTACCGTTCCAGTTCATTAAAAATCAAGTTGTTAGCAGATATGTAGAGAATACGTTTGGACGTGTCGACATATTTTTTTTATTTTATTAATTTTGTGCTTGAGGCACCACTGACTCTGTGTTTTTGAATGTCTTATTGGTTTCCATGTGTGTAGACCTTGTATTATTTAGTTTTATTGGTATATAAGGTTACCGCTAAAAATAAGATAATTTTTTCATTAGTGAAGAGGTTTGATTAAATTCTGGAAAATAGAGAAGTGTTTTTTTCCTGAGAAAAGGCCATCATGACTAGCTTTATTAAATTAAAAAACGCTTGCATCGTTTGCAAATACAAGTAAGCAACTAGGAGGTTTATCACCCCAAACACAAGAAAGATTATTATGAAAACTAAAGCTAGCTAGCTCATGGGCCACACGGTTGGCATCTCTAGGACAAGTGAAATCAACAGTTCTCATTTGAATTGACGTATCTACACAATCTGCATATATCGCTGCTGCCGAGTCCCACCATTGTATTTGACCTTTGCAAAAATTTATGACTTCAATCGAATCAGATTCCGCCTGCCTTATTAGTTCAAATAGAATTTGCAAAATGTAGTCCATCCCTCATCGCTAAACCATTGTTGCTACATTTGCTGCATATGGGTAGTAGACGCACTTGCACGCAATGAATAATTCAGAGAGAAAGAGTTTTGATAAGAGAGATGCCTAATTGTAGAATGCCCACTGATCAGACCGAACCGGCTGTGTACCTGAGCGCGAGGAACCGAATGCCCGGCCCAAGGCAAGCCCCGACCGAGCCGAACCCAACGGCCCTAGAAAGTCGGGCCGGTTAATAGGAAGGACAAGCGGGGAATGAACAAACTCAATCGAACCGAAGCTGAAACCTACGGGATCGCAATAAAGCGGAGCAGAGAGAGGGGAAGCAGGGAGCTGATACACCCGAAATCCTCTCAGCCGACCTCCCATGGGGAGCGACGCCGGAACCTAGTTTAGCTCAGCCGCCGACCCAACCTCACCGCAACCCGCTGCCGAGCTGAGGACCCCAGGCCGCCGATCTCATGGAGATCGTAGCCAAAGCTGCCGCGACCCAACCCTCTGCTCCTCACGGCTCTTCCGCCAGCATCGCGACAGGTCACTTTCGCTTTTCTCGTTCCTTCCATAATAATAAAGGTGTATTTGGCTTCTGTCATGGATTGGAATGTCACGGGTCGGACCTGTTCTGGACCTGATTCTCGTGTTTGGTATGCGCATGGGACGTGATCCGCTCGTTTCCCTGGACCGAATATTCGGCCCAGATCCGGAACGAGGTGAGACCTCGAATTCCAGCGGACGACGCGGAACCGTCTCCCCCTCGTCTCTCTCTCGCAACCCCATCCCCTCTCGCCCTCTCCTCTCTGGTGCGCCGCCTCCCCTCGTCCCTCTCCTCCCTCGATTCGCGCCACCGGCAGTTCCTCTCCCCCATCTGCACCGGTGAGTGTCCTTCCCCCACCCCACCCTCTTCCTCGTCTTCTCCTCAATCAGCTGCAGGGCGGGGGACGAGCGGCTGCGAGGCGACGGTCTTGAAGCTGGGCGGCGAGCCAGCGCTACTTCGGCGCGAGGATTGGAAGCCAGCCAACGGCAGCCACACCTGAGCGGCGGCAGCATCAGCTTGCCTGGGCAGCGGCAGCGGCCAGAGAGGAAAGGAGCAGATGGCGTTCAGTATTGATGGATGCGTTCAGTATCTTTGCTTGAACTGAACGCAAAATTAACTAAGATGCGTTCATGCCAAACTCAACATGTTCCTGATGCTTGCAGTGAGATTTTTTTTTGTTCATGCCTGTAGATTTTTGCCGGATGCGTTCATGCTAAACTCAAGATGGCAAACTCTTCATGTGAATAGAAAACAGTGAGAATTTTTTTTCCTGTATGAACCGTAGATCCTTTTGAGATTATATCAATTGATGATGCTGCAAAAGTGCAAATACAAATGAAATGGCCGCTGAAAATTTGAATAATTTGATGCTAAAAATGTGTGCATGTTTGTCAATGCTTTTCCTCCTTGATTGAGTCAATTTTGTCTTTTGACCAATTTTTTACATGTACTTGACAGAAATTGATAAAATGTAAAGAGATATAATTGTGACCATGTATATACGTATGTGAAACTCCCACCATTTCTATGCAAAGATTTGAGATAAACCAAATGCATTATGTGGAAAAACTCATTTCGTGCTATCCCAACCAAACGCTGAGATGGAACCATTCCATTCCTCCTAATTCCCTTAATCAAACACCGGAACGGAACCAACCCGTTTCGGTGGAATGGAACCATGACATTACATTCTACTTCGTTCCCGAACCAAACACACCCTAAGGGTATATGGATTGGGATGTGGGGATTTGTTCTGTGCTGGAAGATCATTTACTTTCCCTTCCTTGTTTAGATTCAAATAAAAGTCCTTGTATTGCTATCCCAATCGTTGTATTCGTTTCATAAATATTTCTTGTCCCAGCGATTTGTTCTTGGTCATCATTGTTTGTGCTTGTTGCGGCGCGCTCTCGCTTCGTGGCATCTCGTGTAGCACGTTTAGACGTGTGTGTGCACACGTGTTTGTAAGTGTTACTTGTGTGTTGCCTTCTCTTTATGTCTGCCATGTAATGTTCCGGGATGTAATTTCTGGGTTAGCTCTGTTGAGCCAACCATGCTTGTAATATAATCAGGGACGCAAGTTTGCCAAAAAAAAGTTAGCTTGGTGACTGACCTTTTTTTTTTGGAGAAAAGGTTGTTTGCTACTAGTTTCCTGCTAGTTTCTTAGCCTGGGAAACAAAGTGTTTGGTTTGGGTTCCTGGACGTTGGTTACTGCTCTTGTGTACGCTGCCTTTGTTGTGGGCTTTATTAATTTAAAGCCGGACGCCCCTGGCGTCTCTGTTCAAAGAAAAAACAAAGTGTCTCCATTACATCAGCGAGAGGGGAAAATCTTCTCCCTTTGTCATGCATCTGTCTTATTTCCTTTGAACATAGGCATGTTTTTTATCCTCTGGTATCATGTAAACTTGGAAGATGACAAGATAACCAACTTGTGTTGACCTCTTTCTCTGCCTTTTATGTATGACTTTGTGTGTTGTAACTTATCGTACAGAAGAAAATATACGACTTTTCAATTGTGCTAGTTAATAAATTAAGACGGTGTTTTAGAAGCTTCACATTTGCTAACTAATGCTTACACGATTCCCGTGATATCTGCCGGACAACAACGAAGCCAGAAAACCAAACCAAGATCTTCATGCAAGTTCAAGCCTCTTTGTTGGATGCAAAAATTTATTTGTAACGGCGAGTCGGTAATTTTTTAATTTCCATATCGTGCTTAATAAGCTATGAACCTTCGAAGATCTTTGTTTTTGATGAGCACAAGTTTCAGCCTTTAATAGCCATTCAAAGATCTTATCACTATTATTATCCGCATTTTAGATTATTATATTTGACCTATTTGAATGTGTGAATATGAAGATGATGCTGTCTAGATCTTTTTTATCTTGATCATTGAAAAAATGCACTGTTGTTTGGGGGCTGATTTTATTTTTAGATTGTAAATGTGTTGATTGTACATGTTGAGATATGCAGATAGCAGCCAAACAGTATATGGCATCCATTTCACAAATCTCCTCTGGTAACCAAACAAGAAAATTGAACTTGGAATCCAAATCCCACAAAATGAAATCCTCCTAAGAATGAGATTTCATTTTATTTCTACCAAATGAAATGAAAGCTTGGGTGCCAAACGAGCTGTAAAGGAAATTGCCATTCTCGCGACAACATAATTTGGAAAAAAAACGTTTAAAAATTATGACGTCAGATTTTTAGCATTTCCGTTAAAATTTTGCTAGTTATATGTATATATGTCTTTTTTTTCTGTGGGTATATGCATGTATGTATGTTATTCTAGTATGCAACACATGACATAACATGATTGTTGTTTTCATATTTTCAATGTGTGGCAGGTATCCATCAATGGCGACCTCCTCTCTTGCTCCGCCTGAGGTGCCCATGGAGCTGCATGCAGGCAACCGTGACCGCCTCTTAACCGCACTGCACGCCCACCTCTCCGCCGCCGCTAGCCCTCCCCGCGGCCTTGCCCTCCTCCAGGTCCCACTTGCCGTCTTTATAGTGAATCAGTCTCTACTTTGTTTGGGCCTTTGGGGCTTCCTCTATCAACATTTTGGCTTCTCTTTCTGAAGGGCGGTGAGGAGCAGACACGACACTGCACTGATCATCTCGAGCTGTTTAGGTATATGTTTTTTTTCTAATATTTGCCAGCGCCCCTCCTTTCTCTTTCTTTGGGATGACATATTGAGGTGGTAATGGGCAATGTCTCAGGCAGGAGAGCTACTTTGCTTATCTCTTCGGAGTGCGTGAGCCAGGGTTCTACGGCGCTATAGTACGTTCTTCTCTCGTGTGGCCCACTTTTGCAGGGAAAATAAAATCCTTGCATAGTTCCTGTTGAGCTCCTTGATACCTAGTTCGATGCTTATTGTGGATATTCACTACGCCTCATCTTTATCCAGTTATTAAACTTATAACACAGTTTATGTCACAATTTCTTGAATTTGTACAACTTATTTGTCTGTGAGAATAAACCACTGCAAGTCATTCGATGCATGGTTATGATAATGAATTTATGCTCATTAGATGCTTCTACCTAACTTGGCCTTTATTTGTTCACCAAGGACATTGCCTCTGGACAATCGATTTTGTTTGCTCCAAGGTTGCCACCTGACTATGCTGTCTGGATGGGTGAAATAAAACCACTCCCTTATTTTAAGGTATTTGATGTTCTAAATGCTATATTCGCAGATACTGCAACACTCTGAATTCACATAATATTTTTCATCAATACCTCTACAGGATAGGTACAAGGTCGATTTGGTCTTCTATGTCGATGAGATTGTGCAGGTTCTGCAAGATCGATTCAGTCAGCATGGGAAGCCTGTGTTGTTTCTCTTGTATGGAAAGAGTACTGACAGCGGAAATTACTCAAAGCCTGCTAGTTTTGAAGTACGTGATATACAACTAGCCATAAAACAAGTTAGGATGCTTAGTTAGTTAGTTTTATGGTTTTGAAGGGTTAAAGTGGAAAGCATAATCTGGCATGTTAATCATGCAGTACTATTCTTTCTCCTTTAGACCTCAACTACATGTCTTTGTTGTATATGCATTGAATTTACCAACTTACCATGCTGTTTTCCCCTGTGTTAGGGGATAGAGAAGTTTGACACCGATTTGAGTACACTCCACCCTATCTTAACTGAATGCCGTGTTATCAAATCTGGAATGGAGCTTGCCCTCATTCAATATGCCAATGATGTTAGCTCAGAAGCACACATTGAGGTACAAAAGTTACCCTATTAAAGTCTTGTACCATGCCAATAATTTGTTTACACCTTCATTGCTATTTTTTGGAGTACATTAGACTCTTGTCCAGTTTAAATAAGGGTTCCTCAGGTTTTGGCTCTTTTGCATTTGACGAAATGTGATCTATATCTCCCCCCCCCCCCCCCCCCCCCCCCCCCCCTGCTAAGTTGTATAGAGAGCCAAATGAATGTATTCATCAATCATCCATGATAATCCTTCAAGATACTAGATGCTCAGACATGTACTTAATGGGTTTCGGCTTTTTGAGTACTACTACTGGGATTAATTGTTCTTACCACCACATAATCCTGCAGGGATGAGTTTATGTTCAACCAGGGATGGGTTTAATTGTTGCCATGGGCTAAGCTTTAGGAATTTTTGTTTGGGGATGAAGTAAAGGTCCCAAATTACTAAAGAAGCAAACACACTGTAATATTATATTATGATTTACGAGGTTCCAAACAAATCACTGAAGTTAAGCATTGAGTCGTCTTGTCACAATAGGTTCTGGCACCTCATAAGCAAAGAATGGGACCCACGATGCAGGAATCACTTTAGAAATCTACTCCTCTGTCCCATAATATAAGAGCGTTTTTGACACTACACTAGTGTCAAAAACGGTCTTATATTATGGGATAGAGGGAGTAATTTGTAAAAATATTCCTTTAGGTGTTAACAACTACTGACTCCTTTGTTATTTTTCGAGAGGCGAATTAAATGTGTATCTGATTCTTGACTTGGACTTTGCAAGGTTATGAGACAGGCAAAACCAGGCATGAAGGAATATCAGTTAGAAAGCATATTTCTTCATCATTCTTATAGGTATGGAGCCTGTCGACATTGCTCCTACACATGCATATGCGCTACCGGAGAGAACAGGTGAGTTCATGTATCATGTCTGATCGGAAGCAAATAATAAGTCAGTACACAAACACTTTAATGTCTCTGAATTGTTTTGCTAATGCTTTAGTGGAATCCTGTATGTAGGAATTGTGATACAAGTATCAACATCATAACAACAAATCACCATCTAGTGCCTGTTGTAGTGTTATCCACTGTTTCCATTTGGTAATGTTTCTTCAAATAGTCAAATACCATGAGCTTTTGATATTACCAGATTGCATTTTAGTATATAGTTTTCTTAACGCCAGAATAAGATTACTAACAAAATTTCTGTAGGTCTCTCTTTTCGTGTCCAATTACTGACTATGGTGTACAATTTGTTGTGTTACATGAATAAGTGAATAACTGTGTAACCAGGGGGGGGGGGGCGCTCTTTTAGTTAAAAATAATTAGGTTAGATGACATTACTAGATATTTTATTGGTGTACAAAGTCTCAGTCATCTTGAAGGCCGGTTAGCATTTGCTATCAAGATTGAAGACTCAGAAATTCTGAGTTTGTTAGACTATATATTGTATGCTATAATAACTCTTTCTGTTGATTTTGCAGTTCTATTCTTCATTATGGACATACGGCTGCTCCAAATGACCGGGTACTCTTTTTTTATGATGCTTTGTCGCATTTGATTGACTTCTCTCTATTAGTATTTTACCTGATCAAGCTTTTAAATGTTAGAATTCACTAAATTGAGATTAAGTTGTCCACAGAGCTCAGGTCTCTTTTAAATGAATTTCATACTCCTGATGACTTGAAAATGGTCATGCTTTATAACAAAAATCCTCGAGAAAACGCAAAGCCTTGTATTTTGATGCTAGATAGATAAAGTTATTTACAAGCCTACGGATAGGCCAAGTACAACAACAACACACGCCACACCCCTAAGTGCTCAGCCTGGGGTGGACCCACCGATAAAATGATCCTATGTCTTGTAGCAGTTCTACTCCCTCCGTCCCAAAATTCTTGTCTTAGATTTGTCTAAATATGGATGTATCAAGTCACTTTTTTGTATTAGATACATCCGTATCAAGACAAATCTAAGGCCCTGTTTGGTTCGGCTGTGGATTTCTAAAAGCAGCTGTGGAAAATCTGCTGTGAAAAAAACAGTTGTGGAAAATCTGCTGTGAAAAAAACAGTTGTGGAAAATCTGCTATGAAAAAGCTATAGGTCATTTGGCAAACCAGCTGTATGAGTTGTGACTGTAGGTCAGCAGCAGTGGTGGCACCAGCAGCAGAGAAGACCGGCGGCGCGTGGATGGGGCGGAGGCGTCCGGCGGCGCGGGGACAGGGCGGGAGGGGTTCGGCGGCGTGGGGGCGGGGCCGGAGGGGACCGGCGGCGCGGGGACGGGGGCAGAGGGGTCCGCGGCGGCGTGGGGGCGTCCGCAGAGGAATCAGATTTTGGAAAGCACGTCCCGGGCTGCTTCTGCTCGTGCATGTATTTCGGCTGCGGATTTCTGAAATCGGATTCTGCTCCCTTCGCCCTTTGGTTTAGATTCTGCTGTGCGGCAGCGGAATCCGTCGATAAAAGCTGAACCAAACAGGGCCTAAGACAAGAATTTTGGGACGGAGGGAGTATTTCTCACCTGAAAATGGGGTGTCACACAGACACAGTATACTATACATTTCATGTAGCAAGGAAAATATCTTGGACCCGGTGTCCTTTGACCGCTATGGTTGAACCTGGCCCCCAGCTCAGCTCCGCTGGGAGTAACACTTGAAGGCTGGTTGCTATTGCCATAGCCCACAACCACGTCTCTGCTTGGATGGTGTCCAGCAGCGTGGTGATGCTAGGCCTCTGCCCGTTGAATACGGCAGCATTTGATGCTTCCCAAGCCACTGCTCTGTGAGCATTATCAAAGTGGAAAGCCTTCTTCAGCGACGACTATATGGAGTTCAGGCTGTAGAGTTCATCTACCTTGTTATTTGTCAACTACATTTATCAGTACCACGAGGTCTTGAAATCTACCTATGATAATTTGTAAACTGAATGGTGTCTGTTGTGTGCTACCTTTCATTTATGATATAGACGAATATAAGTTCTCGTCATCAGATACATGTGAACATTGGGTGGTAATGACCCTGGTGACGAGTTATACAATTTTGAATGAAAATTGTCTAGTTGAATAGGCCCAGCATCATAATGTATCCAGCTTACACGTTGCGAGTGATGGCACCAACACAGATATTTATATACAGTGGTAGAAATCCAACAAAGTAATCATAGCTACAACGGTCTTTGATGTAATATTGAGCGTTCTTATTTTATGGGAATTTTTGTATTTTGACTCCTCTTGTAGTTTTTCTTTTCCTCATTGGTAGATGATCATCTCATATATTTTCAGACGCTGAATGATGGAGACATGGCTCTAATGGACATGGGAGCTGAATATAATTTCTATGGCTCTGACATCACATGTTCATACCCCGTAAGTCCTTCGTAACATTCATCTATCTAATTTGGTACACTATTTTTATTTTCCAGTGTCTTTACTAAATGGACCTGCTTTTGTTATCTACTGTTAAAAGTGTCAAGGGCTATGCTTATTGTGTGCAATGAACTGCTTATGAACATTGCTACCAGCGGTCATTATTTATTCAATGTTCATATCTTAATCTGAGCACCCTCAGATATCCTTTCATTTTCACTTCAGCCCGATTCTCTGTTACGATTAGTCATGATTTAGTAAGTATTTAGCTGATTTTGGGCCATAGCTGATAATTCTAGAAGTTTTCTTCCCAACAAACCTCGATGCAAGCTGGAACATTTTTCTGTTCATCACATCTTAATATACTGTTTGTCTAGTGACATCACCTGAATGAGTTTTTGTCTTTTCAGATAAATGGGAAGTTCAACAGCAACCAGGCAATAGTATACAATGTAAGTACTTGTGAGAAAGTGCTTTTCTTCCTGTATGTGAATTAGAGCCTGGACAGGCTGTTTGAATCTTTATTGATGCAACACTGACTATTTTACAGGCTGTCCTTAAGGCTCATAATGCTGTCATATCACACATGCAGCCTGGATTAAAATGGGTTGATATGCACAAGTAAGAACGATTGTTACTTACAGAACCACGCAATTTCTGAACATCCTTGATGGGGTTATCCAAGAATGTTTACTGTTGGCCTCTGTGTTAGATTTTGCAGCATCTTTTGCTTTGTATAATGCTGATACACCCTTTTTTCTTCTGTTTGTCCATCCTTGTCTATTGTAATGGCTTACACGCCATTTGATCTTTTTTGCAGGCTGGCCGAGCAGACAATACTTGAATCTCTCAAGAATGAAAAGATTATCCATGGGTGCGTGTGTGAGAGCTGCTCATAGAACTTAAATATGATAATATGTAAAGCTACAATGCTGACTTCTCTATTCCCCGGAATACAATTATTTCAGTGATATTGCTGATATGATGGCTCGAAGGTTGGGTGCTGTTTTCATGCCTCATGGTCTTGGGCACTTGCTTGGAATTGACACCCATGATCCCGGAGGCTACCCTGAGGTTGAGATATGGATTTTACCGATGTTTATGCAAGTTTAATCTTTATACCTACCTCCCTGCAACCGAGTTTAATGCTTGTTTTTTGACTTTAGGGCTTAGAGAGACCAAAGGAGCCAGGACTGAGCTCCTTGCGGACCATAAGAGAACTTAAAGAAGGCATGGTAAGTAATTACCTTTCTCATTAATTTATGAAGATTTAGTAGCACAAAATACTCTGGCAATTTCAGGCGCACTTTTCTGAGAAGTGGCTAGGTTGTCGTGTTAGCCAGTAAAATTTATGAGCTGTTTGGGACTCTCTTAATGTGTATTCTTTCGGACAGACTATTGACCATTTGGGTATTCAAACAAGATGACACTAAGATTTATGAGCTGTTTGGGGCTCTGTTCATGCGTATTCTTTCGGACAGACTATTGACCATTTAGTAGCACACATAACCACAATATGCACACATAACCACAATATGTCATATTTGCCTGGTATTGTGGTTATGCTTTAACTGTACAACATCATGCATAAGGTCCCCACAACTTCTGAAAGTTAATACCTTTTCTGTTATCAACTCTTCATACCCAAGCTGCTTTGTGTAGGCAGTTAGACATCAAGGCCTCGAGACTTGTTGTGATATAGTAATCACAATGGATATTTTGAAGATGACAAACTTAAATATATATCATGCAGAAGAGCATGGAAACATCTAAAGTTCTCCGACATATATATCGATGTATATCTTCTCCTATTTTAGCATATGCTATCCGAGAGTGAGGATAAGAAATGAAGTACAACATAGATAATTTGAACAATAAATGGTCGTGGATCCTCCTTTGAATAGTACTGTATTTTCTGCATCCATGTTGAGAAGGGTGTGTGTGGGCATCTTACATATAGTTATAACAAGCATCTGAGCTCACATGGTTTTTGAACTGCAGGTTATTACGGTTGAGCCAGGCTGTTATTTCATCGATGCTTTGCTGAGGCCTGCCAGGGATGATCCAATTTCCTCAAAATTCTTCAACTGGGAAGAGATTGAGAAGTACAAAAGTTTTGGTGGTGTTCGTATTGAAAGTGATCTGGTATGTCTTGCTTGGTTGCTCTCCTCCGTTACATAGTAAAACAACTTCACTCTCTTAATTGCTGGTGCACCGCTAGTCCGCTACTTGTAGTAGGTATGAAGTAATGCCAACACATTTGCTCTATTATTGATCTCTCTTGGAAAAGTTATACTTCCTCCGTCCCAAAATATAGCGCTTATTAGACTTTTCCATAGTCAAACCTTGTAAACTTTGACCAAGTTTGTAGAAAACATTGTCAACATCTGGAATACCAAATAGGTACAATTGATTCATGATGGAATATATTTTCGTATGGTATATATTTGGTATTGTAGACATACATAATTTTCTAAATAAAGTTGGTCAAAGTTTGTGAAGGTTGACTTTCACGAAAACTAAATGTGCACTATATTATCCGCATCTACAAGAAAACAGAAATTGGTTGGCATATGTTGATAGACCTCGATGTTGCAAGTGATCTTGCATAGATTTTAATGTGTGTGCTACAATGGAGATGATAAAAATGTCTTGTCCCCATAAGAGTCAAACTTCAGTTAGGGCACACTTCCGAGTTCGGTTACTGAAGTACAGAGATTGGAACAACTTAGCTCTGAATCTTGAATAATTTTTTGAAGTGCTAAATTTTGTTTGGCTAAAATGTGGACTACTGTTCCATGTTCAGCATTCACACTTCACCATGCTGGCATGCTCCAAGAACCAAGCATTACCACGGTAGTGAGGTTTTATACTTTGGTCATGGTTACGTGCTTTTGCTGGTAACAAGGTCCAGAAATTTTAGCATGTACATGCGGATGGCAGTATAAAAGGAAAAAAAGATACTGCCAGATTGCTGATTGCAGAGTAAAGAGACATTTAGTTATCACCAGTGCACAGAGTTTCTCTTGACGTCTCAAGAACTCAACAGTAATTTCTGTAGCATCCACATTGATTGCCTTTACAAAGTGCTAGCCTTGTCATTTACTCTCTCCGTCCGGAAATACTTGTCGAAGAAATGCATAAAAGTGGATGTATCTTGAACTAAAATACGTCTAGATACATCCATTCTTTCGACAAGTATTTCCGAACGGAGGGAGTACATGCTAACAAGATATTCCATTGCTGCAGTATGTGACGGCACAAGGATGCAAGAACCTGACAAACTGCCCCCGGGAGACCTGGGAAATCGAAGCGGTAATGGCTGGCGCGCCATGGCCTCCACGTGCTTCCGTGACAAAAGCAGAGAACGGACTACCCAAAGCCTGAGCATTCGCTTGTTGATGCTCCCTGGGCGAAACATAACCGTAAAAATTGAATGAACGAAGTACTCCATATAGGATACTTTAATAAGTGGGTGATGGTTTCATATGCTGTGCTGTTGGTTTGGTTTGAGTGAGGATAAATTAGCATGTTAAGTTCTATTCCCTCCGTCCCAAAATTCTTGTCTTAGATTTGCCTAGATACGGATGTATCTAATACTAAAACGTGACTTGATACATCCGTATTTAGACAAATCTAAGACAAGAATTTTGGGACGGAGGGAGTAAATCTGGTGAAGTCAGTTACTTGTAGCTGTCCTATGTGGACTCGAAAGGTTGAAGGCTCTTCAATTAGTTCGACCATCTCTGTTGAGAACCTGCAACGCTATTTATCATGAGAAATCAAGCGAATGAGCATGCAACGGCCCTGTTTGGATACTCTAACTTAGTTAGAGGTTAGAGTTAGATTATAACTATAAACTAACCCTAAATTAACTCTAACAAAAAGCTGTTTGGATGGTAGGGTTAGATTGACAATAAATATTCTTTCTCAATTATTTGACTACTTTGGACCCTGTTTGAATGAGAGGGATAACTTTTTTTACTAATTTTTCTAGTGGGCCTAGAAGAACTAACCCAAATAAGCTCCTCTATTGTGGGCTAGTTTTTTGGGATGGGTTAGATCTAACTAACCCAAACTAACCCATCATGTTTGGATACTTTTGTGTTATTTGAGTCCCAACTAACTAAAACTAACTCTAACATAGGGATCCAAACAGGGCCAACATTTGTTTGTTTCATGTTATCACAAAAATAATATGGTTTGGTATACTCCCTCCGTCCCGGAATTCATGTTGCAGGTGTAGTACATTTTTTTTTTTTTGCATTTTTGTCCTTCTACTTACAAGCTCTGGAAATAAGGCCCCCGTCTCCTTCCTTCCTTCCTCCTCCCGTTGCTTGCGTTGCCGCGGCCAGCTGCCGCAGCCAGACGTATCCAAGAGAAGGTCATGAGCCGCTGACGATCCTGCCCACGAGTAGGACCTCCGCCGCCAGCCGACGAGCAGGTCCTCCGCCACCCACCGTCGCCGCACGAGTCCGCTTCGCCCGCTGCTGCTGGTGGTCGTGGCCGACGCCCTCCGATCCCTACCCCCGACCCCGGAGGTCTCTGCCTTTGCCCTCTGCCTCCTGGTACTGCGCTCTGATCAGCAGCAACAAAAGTAGAGTAAAATTGATCCGCATGCTGTGATCGTGTTGATCAGCAGCAGCAGAGCTCCAGTAGCAGCTCCCATGTGCTCCCCTGCCTTGCTCCTTGTGCTGCCGCCAGAGCTCGTGTTCCACAGGAAGGAAGAAGAACGTAAAATTCAGTTAAAATGTCAGGTTTCAGGTTTCAGTTGATCTGTACTCCCAACCTTTTTGACAGTACAAGCAATGCCGTTTTGACAGTAAAAATGGGGTATGATACAACATGACTGAACTTAAGGACATCTTTTAACTGAAATTCTTTGGTGTAATTTCAGTTATCTGAAAACAACAACTTTGCAAGTTGAGATTTAATTTACAAGAGTATCTTGAACTTTAAAAGTGTAGTCCTAACTTGAATATTTACTGTAAGATCAAGAGCTTCATCTTGTGAAAAGTGTTCAAAACTGTAAGTGTTTGTGCAGTCCTAATTTGCTGTAAAAGAGTTAGTGTTCGGTTCACAGTATAAATTATAATGTCAAATTCAGTTGACAGTAACTGAATTTTTAGTAGTCCTTAATTATCTTGTAATCCGAGACAGTACTAATTTCAGAGTTCATAGTCCAATGATGCAGCAATTTGTTCTACAGTGAATCACAGTGATGCATCAATGATGGCGGGATAATTTGCCAACACAATTTCTTCAGTCTAGTGAACAATTTTTTTCTACTGGATCTGCAGTGGACAAATTTGCCAACCCAATTTGTTCTACTAGTACTAGATCTACAGTGAAGAATTTGACGACACATTTTCTTCAGGCCCTAACTGACAACACAATTTCTGGACTTGTTGTGATGTTATGGAAGAGTTTCCAGGACTTGTTGTTCTGTTATGGATGGATGAAGTGTTTGGAACCCTAGAGATGGGCAGAAAATGTAGGGCACTTCTATTTGAAACAGAATCAAGTCAATAACAAGTTGGGGATTCTTCAAAAGATAAAAGAAAAAAAGGTACAAGCTGGCGATGGAGGGAGGTTCAAGAGTCAAGAAGACAATGAACCTAGCCTAACATGCGACTGAAACCAATAAAGCTGAAATGGAGCAGAATTAATTGGCTACAAAACCATTTAGGGGGTGCAGCTTCATGTAGTTTTCATCTCCTAATAAAATGTACTCCATCAGCTACAAAACCCTTGCAGGGAAAACTTAATCCATCTGCTCAAGCAGGGAGTATGCAGCCTTATTGTTTATGTTCGAAATACGTCCGTGTAGTTAGATATAAGGAGAGATAAAGATAGAACAGCTTAAACCTATTATGACTTGTCTTGTACTCCAAGTCTCTCCCTCACATGTATTCTATATATACCCCTACGAGGGTCAGATCAATACAACACAGAAACATTAGTCATCCAATATTTTCTGCATGGTACTAGAGCGGTTAGTCTCACGACGTCGATCCTAGGTTCCTTCCACCACTTCCGCAGCGCGCCGCCCTCGGGGAGATTGATCTTTTCTCCCCGGGGACGCGGCACTAGATCAGTTACATAGACTAGATCGGTTCTATACATTAGTTTAGATCAATTTCGAAATTTTCAGCTTCATAGATTAGATCCAATTTAGCCACAAATAAATCCCACGATCAGATCAAATTCCGGTGAATCAAGTTAATGTACACGATTGTGCGTGCCTCGGCAACGCATGGGGCACGAGGTGGACATCCGCGTCGCAAAGGCCAGTTCGTCTGCACTGACCAGGGACGACGACGCGCTTCGGCTCGCAACGACGACCAGCGCCAAGTGCGCATGGGCTCTACATCGACAATCCGCCCAGCCATGCCCCGCACGGCCGCAGTCCATCGGCAAGAGCCTGCAGCCTCATCGACTCCATGGCCCATGCACGCATCAAGCAGCAAGAACACGGCCATGTGCACATGCATACGTGCGTGGCAACACTGGCCACAGGCCTGACTCGCCATGATGAACATGCGTATGGCATGAGCCATGGACTCCAACCACGGCCCTTCTGCAGGGTCGACCGGCAACGCGGGCGCCTCGCTGCTGTGCGGACACGCGCGTCCAATCACGAGAGGGCGTCCCTCTCACGCAGAGATTTTGATCCGATCTACTCCGCTCCACAAGATCTGCAGCTACTTCGGTACGTACATGGCGGCTACACGTCCGGCTACACCGAGCCGACCATCGCAGGACTGAGGCCAACAACAATTCTTCACCGAACCCCGACCGACTACACCGACCGATCTGCACTGCATCAAGCCGATCTACACTGACCCCGTGCCGCATCATCAAGCTGTAAGACTACGCCAGGCTAGAAGCCAATATACTTTGTCGAGTACATCTACAAGAAACGACCATGACATGCACCGTTCACACAACAGGCTGGTGTGGAAAGAGTGCAATTCTTCATCGACTTCTTCAGCACGACACGATATCGACACCCGTCGCCACGAGGGACACCTCCAAGTGACGCATCATCGTCGACACGCCGCTGCATCACCGACACTTCATCGCCAAGGTCTTCATCAACGTGGTCATCATCATCATCATCGTCAACACACCACCGCCACCTCGTCCACAAGATGGACACCTAGTGTCCTTTGACAAACTTTTCTACAAGACACGACCTCGACGACGGCAATGACCGCGTCACGACAACGACATCGACCGCGTCATCCACGACGGCACGACTGCATCGACACGGTGTCACTTCAGTGTCGACCCTACACGGCCACACGATTCTGGCAAAACCGATGTGTGCTCGATGGGCTTCCTCCGGTCTTGGCAAAACCGGTGGACTCATCGCCGACATCACCCTCTGACATCCGCAAGGTGCATCGTCCACGTCTACAGCTCCGTCGTAGCACATTTTATCTGCGCCTTCAGGCTTTGTGCGGCTTCATCATCCACGACGACCACACCATCGACCACGACTACCTCGACCACGGCTACATCATTATGATCGGCTACCTCGACATTGACATTAATGGCTATGTCTACATCAACATATCGGCAACAACTCCAGTCAACAGCATCCGTGTCGTCACCAGCGTTCACGCCACTCCCGCTGTGACTGCGGGAGGGAAGAGAGAGGAGAGACAAGGAAGGCACCAGAAGGGGACGCAGTCACCGTCCTAGGTGCCGACCCATCAGAGATGCAGGTCATGATGGTGAAGCGGAGAAGATGACGCGAGCATGATACTTCAAATCCAGTCGCAATCGTCCGTTTCACTACCGCTATGACCGAGGGGGACTGTTTGAAATACGTCCGTGTAGTTAGATATAAGGAGAGATAAAGATAGAACAACTTAAATCTATTATGACTTGTCTTGTACTCCAAGTCTTTCCCTCACATGTATTCTATATATACCCCTACGAGGGTCAGATTAATACAACACAGAAACATTAGTCGTCCAATATTTTCTACAGTTTACACTTTTGTTGCTTCATCCATGAGGTATGATGGAGGAGTATAGTTTTTTTAAGCAAAACAAAGTATAGCTAGGAGTACAATTCAGTAAAAGGAACAAGATAATTCAAGCATACTGTTGAGGATATAACTACTGAGTGTAAACCGCCCAGGAGGGGCCGGTTCACGCTCAACTATATTGAAGCCTATGAAGACAAGAAGATGACGCTTTACTGATAAAGCTTAGAGGCCCAGAGCCCAAAGGCGGGTGCCCATAGTGGTAAACCGCCACAATTGTATAACTTGTATTGTAAGTTAGGGAAAGAGAGAGACCGAGCCAAACACTTGTATGAGTCGGCCTCGGGACTCTGTAAACCGGCCGGGCGTCAACCTGCGTATATAAAGGGACGACCCGGCGGCGGTTCAAGGACAACACACAATAATTCGAGACTCAGGCAAAGCGTATTTGCTCCCTGGTCATCGAAATCCCAATAATTCCATCACAACTAGACGTAGGCTTTTACCTTCATCGAAGGGGCTGAACTAGTATAAACTCTCGTGTCCCTTGTCCGGTTTAACCCCTTCAAGCTAATCTTGTTGGATGCTCTCGTGTCCCTTGTCCGGTTTAACCCCTTCAAGCTAAACTAGTATAAACTCTCGTGTCCCTTGTCCGGTTTAACCCCTTCAAGCTAATCTCGTTGCGATGGCTCCACGACTAAGTCCTTCCGCTAGGACATCTGACGTGATATTTCCACGACAGTTGACGCCCACCGTGGGGCTATCGCACGATGGTTTGGAGTTCTTGAAGGGAAACTTTGAAGGAATCAAGGGGTACGTGGTTGGCCGGATGACCAAGAGTCGTCGCGGCAAGCTCTACATCGACGACGCAGGATGGGGCCCCGAGGCCGGCTTAGTTGAGTATGGGTACCGGGTCCCCATTGGCGGAATTCACGTTTTCATTGGCAAGATCGGTGAACCGGGCCCTGAGCCGGACATCTCCACCGACCTCGTCGAGACGGCTCAGCGTGCAAGTCCTGCCCGGGTTCAGCCTGCCGTGAAGCGTGCGTTCGTAGGATTCATCCATCGAGCGGAATCTGAACCGGTGTCAGATGGTGAGACAGCCGTCTACTCAGATGGTGAATCGTCCACTGGTGAAACCGAGTCGCTATACCAACTGCACGATGGCCGGTTTAAGGGATATTTCGATGGCGACAGTATTCCGGGTCCCCTTGAACCGCCAAACCGGTTTGCGATCTTCATGGTCGGTACACAGCCCACCGTGCAATCTTCATCTACAACAGCAATGGTCTCCGGATCAGTAGCCGCGGAAGGAGGCCCGGCGCGCCGGCCGGCTCAAGTTCTTGCTGGTTTACTGGACGATTCGACGGCACTGTTGACCACAACGGTGACTCCAGAGACTCAAGTTCAGCACAATGCAGATGTCATGAAGCTAAGGGACTAGATAACTCAGGCCAAAGTAGACTTGGCAGCTGAGGAGGCCAGGATGGATGAAGAGCGGGCCGCTTTGGATGCCCAATCACAACTGATCCAGGCGCAAAACTACCGGCTTATGTTGGATCAGAACGCATCAAACGACGTTATGAGAAGGAAGTACCGGTCTTGATTGCCAATTTATGAGGGTCTGAATCTCTTCAGTACGCCAGGAGCTGGGCCTAGCAATTCGACAGGAGTAAACCGGACCGAGACACCTAGGGCGGCGCCCGATCAGCCACACACGATGGACCCACCTCAATGGACGGACAACCCGCCGCAGTATGTCGCAACACCGCTGGGTCACTTTTCCAGTCCTTTGGATAACATGATTGCAGCAGCATCATGTTTGGCGGCTATTCCGATGGAGGGTGATTCCTTAGTAGCGATTGAGACTCGACGAGCCAGGGATCTTCTGCAAACCGCCGTGGTACAACAGCAAGCTTATTCTTACAGCCGAGACATCATACATTCAACCCCTCGTCCGAGCAAGAGTTATAGCAGGCACATACACGAACCGGCCGTATCAAGCAGTGCGCGGCGTCGTGATGCCCCTCGAGGGCCTAATCCGGCGAACGGCGGTTTGAATGCTCAGGATGTGGTGGATAATGACAGAGCGCGAAGGAGGCCGCATTAGCGGCACAACATGCGGGTCATCATCAACCCGCCCCGGTTCAGCCAGCGGCGTCAGTAGAGCGAGGGACAGGGCTTGCCTTCAGCTCTTGGGGAGTGCCGTGTCTCATCCCGGCTCTCCGTAATGTGCGGTTGCCCAAGGATTTCAAAGGGCCACACAAGGTGCCTAATTATACCGCCGATCAGCCCCCCGAGGCGTGGGTTGAGAGTTATGAGATGGCAATGGAGATGCTAGATGTGGATGAAGCGGCATGTGCAAAGTACTTCACCATGATGTTAGAAGGAACGGCTCGCACCTGGTTAAAGAGCATGCCTGCTAACTCGATAAGTTCATGGGATGAGTTGAAGGCCAAGTTCATAGCAAACTTCAAAGATACATACAAGCAGCCTATGTCCATTGTAAATCTGGCGGCTTGTGTTCAAGGAGAGAATGAATCAACAACTCATTGGGTGCACCGGGTTTCAGAAATTTTGCACTCGTCAGGCCGCATCAATCCGGATTCATCAATTGTGACATTGGAGGGCAATTGCCGGTTTAAGTCACTTAAAATGAAGTTGGGACGGCTCAAGCGTCACTGCAATGATATGGGAACACTCATGGCGGCTCTAGTTAAATATGCTGATTCTGATAATACCAAGGACCCTGATTCTGATGAAGAGAAACAAGAGAAGGGAAAGAAGAATACCGGTTCAAAGGGACAACACAACCAGACGGGCCACGAAATAATGGTAAGCGTAAAGCGGACAATTCCGATTTTGTGGCTAACACCAGTATGCAGGGTAATATGCAGCGCCGTAAGGGTAAACCGCCCCAGCGCGGTGGAGGAATGAATCTGGAACACCTGTTAAACTAGCCTTGCCCAAAGCATGGGACAAAGGAGGCTCCTGCCATACATCTTTGGAAGGATTGCCACATCATGAGGGAATTCAAAAATTCTGATCTTTTCCAGTATGATCAGGGTCGATCTGGTGGTTCCGGTCCAGGATTTCATGGGCCGGGTTACGGTGGTGGCGGTTCAAACTTAGGGTTTTAGAATAATCAGGGCAATCAGAATAACCAAGGTGGTAACCATCAACAGGGTAATCAGGGGAATCAGCAGCAATCGGGTTACCAGAGCAACCCAAAGCAGTTAAACGGTGGACAGTATCATGTCTTCACTACTAGCTTGTGCAAGCGCAATCAGAAACTCCATTAAAGGGCAGTGAACTCTATTAAACCGGCGGTGCCCCGTTATCTATGCTGGTCTGAACAGCCTATTGTCTGGAGCAGGGAGGATCATCCACCCCGGGTTGACAATCCGGGTCACCTAGCTTTGGTGGTTGCACCATAGGTGGGAGGTTATAAGTTCACCAAGGTACTCATGGACGGATGGAGCAGTATCAATATTTTGTACTATGAAACCTTCCGGCGTATGGGGTTGACAGATAAGAATCTTAGACCGTCGAACACCGTTTTTCACGGAGTGGTGCCTGATAAATCAGCTTACCCAGTTGGTAAGATAGCTCTGGAGGTGGTTTTTGGAGATGATCATGATTCAAGGTCTGAGACACTGACCTTTGAAGTAGTTAAGATCAGAAGTCCGTACCACGCCTTATTTGGACGACCGGTTTACGCTAAATTCATGGCAAGGCCGTGTTATGTTTATCTGCAGCTCAAGATGCCGGGTCACAAAGGGACCATTACGGTTCATGGTAGCCGTAAGATTGCTCTGGAGTGTGAAGAAGGTGATGCGGCATATGCTGAGTCGATTTGTGCAACGGAGGAGTTGAAATTTTATAAGGACAATGTTGATCCGACAGACATGACTTCTCTGAAGAAGCCCACTACAGAGCATGATCCGGCTTTGAAATTAAAATCGACTGATGAGACTAAATTGGTTGACTTTGTTCCGGGCGATTCATCCAAGCAGTTCAGCATCAGTGCCAACTTGGATCCCAAATAGGAAAGCGCGCTCATCGAGTTCATCCATGAGAACCGGGACATCTTTGCATGGAAACCTTCTGACATGCCAGGTGTACCGAGGGAACTCGCTGAGCACACTCTTAATGTTGATCCGAAGTTCAAACCGGTCAAATAGTTTCTTCGCCGCTTTAATGAGGAGCGGCGCAAGGCCATTGGAGAAGAGGTAGCCCGGCTCCTGGCAGCAGGGTTTATCGTGGAAGTGTTTCACCCAGAGTGGTTGGCTAATCCGATGCTGGTACTTAAGAAAAATGGCACTTGGCGTATGTGTGTGGATTAACGGATTTGAACAAAGCTTGCCCGGCTGATCCCTTTGCCCTCCCTTGTATTGATCAAATCATTGATGCTACGGCGGGTTGTGAGCGTTTGAGTTTTTGGATGCTTATTCTTGTTATCATCAGATCAAGATGGCAGTTCAGGACCAGGAGAAGACAACTTTCATTACTCCCTTTGGAGCCTTCTGTTATGTATCTATGCCCTTTGGGCTCAAGAGTGCCCAGGCAACTTATCAACGTTGTGTGCAGAATTGTCTTCATACTCAGATTGGTTGCAACGTTCATGCCTATGTGGACGATATTGTGGTCAAGTCCAGGAAAGCAGAGATGCTCATCTCTGATTTGCAAGAAACCTTTGATAATCTAAGAGTTTACAAGATGATGCTCAATCCGGCTAAGTGTGTTTTCGGTGTACCGGCTGGCAAGCTCTTGGGTTTTCTGGTGTCCAACCGGGGCATTGAGGCTAATCCGGAAAAGATCAAGGCTATCACATCTCTGGCTAAACCAACATGTATTAATGACGTTCAATGTCTGGCGGGTCGTATTGCGGCTTTGAGCCGGTTTATCAGCAGGTTGGGAGAGAAGGCGATTCCTCTGTACCAGATGTTGAAGAAGACAGACAATTTTGTCTGGAGCGAGGCTGCTGATGCGGCGTTTGAAGACTTGAAGAAGCAGTTGGCTGAACCGCCGGTTCTTGCCGCTCCAGTTGATAAGGAGCCACTGTTGTTATATGTGGCTGCTAATGCCCGAGCTGTCAGTGTCGCCATTATGGTGGAGCGCAAGGAGGTTGGGAAGGAATACCCGGTTCAAAGGCCGGTTTACTATATCAGCGAAGTGCTCATTGAGTCAAAGCAAAGATATCCGCATTGGCAGAAGCTGGTGTATGGGGTTTTTCATGGCAAGTCGGAAGCTTAAACAGTACTTTCAAGGTCATCCCATCACAGTGGTCAGTTTTGCTCCTTTGGGGGATATAATCCAAAACAGGGAAGCAACCGGCCGGGTTGCTAAGTGGGCTATTGAGCTTGGGCCGCACGGTTTGAAGTATATGCCTCGAACAGCAATCAAATCCCAAGCCCTTGTAAATTTCATCAATGATTGGACAGAGTTGCAGATACCGGAGGACAAACCGGACAATACTTACTAGACTATTTGTTGGAAATATGCCCTAGAGGCAATAATAAAAGTATTATTATTATATTTCCTTGTTCATGATAATTGTCTTTTATTCATGCTATAACTGTATTATCCGGAAATCGTAATACACGTGTGAATACATAGACCACAATATGTCCCTAGTGAGCCTCTAGTTGACTAGCTCGTTGTGATCAACAGATAGTCATGGTTTCCTGGCTATGGACATTGGATGTCGTTGATAACGGGATCACATCATTAGGAGAATGATGTGATGGACAAGACCCAATCTTAAGCATAGCACAAAGATCGTGTAGTTCGTTTGCTAGAGCTTTGCCAATGTCAAGTATCTCTTCCTTTGACCATGAGATCGTGTAACTCCTGGATACCGTAGGAGTGCTTTGGGTGTATCAAACGTCACAACGTAACTGGGTGACTATAAAGGTGCACTACAGGTATCTCCGAAAGTATCTATTGTTTTATGCGGATCGAGACTGGGATTTGTCACTCCGTGTAAACGGAGAGGTATCTCTGGGCCCACTCGGTAGGACATCATCATATGCGCAATGTGACCAAGGAGTTGATCACGGGATGATGTGTTACGGAACGAGTAAAGTGACTTGCCGGTAACGAGATTGAACAAGGTATTGGATACCGACGATCGAATCTCGGGCAAGTAACATACCGATAGACAAAGGGAATTGAATACGGGATTAATTAAGTCCTTGACATCGTGGTTCATCCGATGAGATCATCGTGGAACATGTGGGAGCCAACATGGGTATCCAGATCCCGCTGTTGGTTATTGACCGGAGAACGTCTCGGTCATGTCTGCATGTCTCCCGAACCCATAGGGTCTACACACTTAAGGTTCGATGATGCTAGGGTTATAAAGGAAGCTTGTATGTGGTTACCGAATGTTGTTCGGAGTCCCGGATGAGATCCCGGACGTCACGAGGAGTTCCGGAATGGTCCGGAGGTAAAGATTTATATATAGGAAGTCCTGTTTCGGCCATCGGGACAAGTTTCGGGGTCATCGGTATTGTACCGGGACCACCGGAAGGGTCCCGGGGGCCCACCGGGTGGGGCCACCTGCCCCGGGGGGCCACATGGGCTGTAGGGGGTGCGCCTTGGCCTACATGGGCCAAGGGCACCAGCCCCAAGAGGCCCATGCGCCTAGGGAACCCTAGAGGGAAGAGTCCTCAAGGGGGAAGGCACCTCCGAGGTGCCTTGGGGAGGATGGACTCCTCCCCCCCCTCTTGGCCGCACCCTTTTCTTGGAGTAAGGGGCAAGGCTGCGCCTCCCCCTTCTCCCTTGCCCCTATATATAGTGGAGGGGTGGGAGGGCATCCATACCTGAGCCTTTGGCGCCTCCCTCCCTCCCGTGACACCTCCTCCTCTCCCGTAGGTGCTTGGCGAAGCCCTGCAGGATTGCCACGCTCCTCCATCACCACCACGCCGTTGTGCTGCTGCTGGATGGAGTCTTCCTCAACCTCTCCCTCTCCCCTTGCTGGATCAAGGCGTGGGAGATGTCACCGAGCTGTACGTGTGTTGAACGCAGAGGTGCCGTCCGTTCGGCACTTGATCATCGGTGATCTGAATCACGACGAGTACGACTCCATCAACCCCATTCACTTGAACGCTTCCGCTTAGCGATCTACAAGGGTATGTAGATGCACTCCCCTTTCTACTCGTTGCTGGTCTCTCCATAGATAAATCTTGGTGTTACGTAGGAAATTTTTTGAATTTCTGCTACGTTCCCCAACAGTGGTATCAGAGCTAGGTCTATTGCGTAGATTCTTTGCACGAGTAGAACACAAAGTAGTTGTGGGCGTTGATGTTGTTCAATATGCTTACCGTTACTAGTCCAATCTTGTTTCGGCGGTATTGTGGGATGAAGCGGCCCGGACCGACCTTACACGTACTCTTACGTGAGACAGGTTCCACCGATTGACATGCACTTGGTGCATAAGGTGGCTAGCGGGTGCCAGTCTCTCCCACTTTAGTTGGAACGGATTCGATGAAAAGGGTCCTTATGAAGGGTAAATAGCAATTGGCATATCACGTTGTGGTCTTGCGTAGGTAAGAAACGTTCTTGCTAGAAACCCATAGCAGCCACGTAAAACATGCAACAACAATTAGAGGACGTCTAACTTGTTTTTGCAGGGTATGCTATGTGATGTGATATGGCCAAGAAGAATGTGATGAATGATATGTGATGTATGAGATTGATCATGTTCTTGTAATAGGATTCACGACTTGCATGTCGATGAGTATGACAACCGGCAGGAGCCATAGGAGTTGTCTTTATTTTTTGTATGACCTGCGTGTCATTGAAGAACGCCATGTAAACTACTTTACTTTATTGCTAAACGCGTTAGTCATAGAAGTAGAAGTAGTCGTTGGCGTGACAACTTCATGAAGACACGATGATGGAGATCATGGTGTCATGCCGGTGACGATGATGATCATGGAGCCCCGAAGATGAAGATCAAAAGGAGCAAAATGATATTGGCCATATCATGTCACTATTTGATTGCATGTGATGTTTATCATGTTTATGCATCTTGTTTACTTAGGACGACGGTAGTAAATAAGATGATCCCTTACAAAATTTCAAGAAGTGTTCTCCCCTAACTGTGCACCGTTGCTACAGTTTGTCGCTTCTAAGCACCACGTGATGATCGGGTGTGATGGATTCTTACGTTCACATACAACGGGTGTAAGACAGTTTTACACAGCGAAAACACTTAGGGTTAACTTGACGAGCCTAGCATGTGCAGACATGGCCTCGGAACACGGAGACCGAAAGGTCGAGCATGAGTCGTATAGTAGATACGATCAACATGAAGATGTTCACCGACATTGGCTAGTCCGTCTCACGTGATGATCGGACACGGCCTAGTTGACTCAGATCATGTGATCACTTAGATGACCAGAGGGATGTCTATCTGAGTGGGAGTTCATAAGATGAACTTAATTATCTTGAACATAGTCAAAAGACCTTTTGCAAATTATGTCGTAGCTCACGCTATAGTTCTACTGTTTTAGATATGTTCCTAGAGAAAATATAGTTGAAAGTTGACAGTAGCAATTATGCGGACAGTAGAACGCTTATGTCCTTAATGCACTGCTCAGTGTGCTGAACCCCAAACGTCGTTTGTGGATGTTTCGAACATCGAACATACACGTTTTGATAACTACGTGATAGTTCAGTTAAATGGTTTAAGTAGAGGCACCAAAGACATTTTCAAAACGTCGCGGAACATATGAGATGTTTCGAGGGCTGAAATTGGGATTTCAGGCTCGTGCCCACGTCAAGAGGTATGAGACCTCCGACGATTTTCTTAGCCTGCAAACTAAGGGAGAAAAGCTCAATCGTTGAGCTTGTGCTCAGATTGTCTGAGTACAACAATCACTTGAATCGAGTGGGAGTTGATCTTCCAGATGAGATAGTGATGTTTCCCCAAAGTCATTACCACCAAGCTGCTAGAGCTTCATGATGAACTATAACATATCAAGGATAGAGATGATGGTTGATGAAACCACTAGTTTCAAGAAGGGCAAGGGAAAGAAGGGATACTTCATGAAATGGCAAATCAGCTGCTGCACCAATGAAGAAACCCGAGGTTGAACCCAAACCCGAGACTAAGTGCTTCTGTAATAAGGGGAACAACCACTGGAGCAAGATTACCCTAGATACTTGGTAGATGAGAAGGCTGGCAAGGTCGATAGAAGTATATTGGATATACATTATGTTAATGTGTACTTTACTAGTACTACTAGTAGCACCAGGGTACAGGATACCGGTTCGGTTGCTAAGTGTTAGTAACTCGAAATAAAAGCTACGAAATAAAAGGAAACTAGCTAAAGGTGAGCTGACGATATGTGTTGGAAGTGTTTCCAAGTTTGATGTGATCAAACATCGCACGCTCCCTCTACCATCAAGATTAGTATTAAACCTAAAGGAATGGTTTATTGAATCTCGGTCGTAGTGATACACATTTTCATGCCAAAAGATATAAGATAGTAATGATAGTACCACTTACTTGTGGCACTGCCATGTAAGTCATAATGGTATAAAACGCATGAAGAAGCTCCATGTTGATGGATCTTTGGACTCACTCGTTTTTGAAAAGTTTGAGACATGCGAACCATGTCTATTGGTGTATATGCATGAAGAAACTCCATGCAAATGGATCGTTCGGACTCACTTGATTTTGAATCACTTGAGATATGCAAATCATACCACATGGGCAAGATGACTGAAAAGCCTCATTTTCAGTAAGATGGAACAAGATAGCAACTTGTTGGAAGTAACACATTTTGATGTGTGCAGTCGAATGAGTGCTGAGGCATGCAGTGAATATCGTTATGTTCTTACTTCACAGATGATTCGAGTAAATGTTGAGTATATTTACTTGATGAAACACAAGTCTGAATTATTGAATGGTTCAAGTAATTTCAGAGTGAAGTAGCAGATCATTGTGACAAGAGGATAAAATGTCTATGATATGATCATAGAGATGAATATCTGAGTTACGAGTTTTGGCACACAATTAAGACATTGTGGAAATTGTTTCGCAATTAATACCGCCTGGAACACCATAATGTGATGGTGTGTCCGAACATCATAGTTGCACCCTATTGGATATGGTGCGTACCATGATGTCTCTTATCGAATTACCACTATCGTTCATGGGTTAGGCATTAGAGACAACCACATTCACTTTAAATAGGGCACCACGTAATTCCGATGAGATGACACCGTATGAATTATGGTTTAGAGAAACCTAAGTTGTCGTTTCTTAAAAGTTTGGGGCTGCGACGCTTATATGAAAAAGTTTCAGGTTGATAAGCTCGAACCCAAAGCGGATAAAATGCATCTTCATAGGAAACCCAAATCAGTTGGGTATACCTCCTAATTCAGATCCGAAAGCAATATGGATTGTTTCTAGAATCGGGTCCTTTCTCGAGGAAAAGTTTCTCTCGAAAGAATTGAGTGGGAGGATGGTGGAGACTTGATGAGGTTATTGAACCATCACTTCAACCAGTGTGTAGCAGGGCACAGGAAGTTGTTCCTGTGGCACCTACACCAATTGAAGTGGAAGCTTATGATATTGATCATGAAACTTCGGATCAAGTCACTACCAAACCTCGTAGGACGACAAGGACACGTACTACTTCGGAGTGGTAAGGTGATCCTGTCTTGAAGGTCATGTTGCTAGACAACAATGAACCTACGAGCTATGGAGAAGCGATGGTGGGCCCGAATTCCGACAAATGGTTAGAAGCCATGAAATCCGAGATAGTATCCATATATCAGAACAAAGCATGGACTTTGATGGACTTGCCCGATGATCGGCAATCCATTGAGATAAATGGATCTTTTAAGAAGAAGACGGACGTGGATGGTAATGTCACCATCTATGAAGCTCGACTTGTGGCGAAGTGTTTTCCGACAAGTTCAAGGAGTTGACTACGATGAGATTTTCTCACTCGTAGCGATGCTTAAAGTCCGTCGGAATCATGTTAGCATTAGCTGCATTTATGAAATCTGGCAGATGGATGTCAAGACAAGTTTCCTTACTAGTTTTCGTAAGGAAAGGTTGTATGCAATACAATCAGAAAAGTTTTGTCGATCCTAAGGATGCTAAAAGGTATGCTAGCTCCAGCGATCCTTCTAAGGACTGGAGTAAGCATCTCGGAGTTGGAATGGATGCTTTGATGATGATCAAAGATTTTGGGTTTGTACAAAGTTTATGAGAAACTTGTATTTCCAAAGAAGTGAGTGGGAGCACTATAGAATTTCTGATGAGTATATGTTGTTGACATATTGTTGATCAGAAATGACGTAGAATTTCTGGAAAGCATATAGGGTTATTTTGAAAGTGTTTTTCAATGGAAAGCCTGGATTAAGCTGCTTGAGCATTGAGCATCAAGATCTATAAGGATAGATCAAAACGCTTAATGGTACTTTCAAATGAGCACATACCTTGACATGATCTTGAAGGTGTTCAAGATGGACCAGTCAAAGAAGGAGTTCTTGCCTGAGTTGTAAGGTACGAAGTTAAGACTTAAAGCTCGACCACGGCAGAATAGAGAGAAAGGACGAAGGTCGTCCCCTATGCTTAAGACGTAGGCTCTTCAGTATGCTATGCTGTGTACCGCACCTGAAGTGTGCCTTGCCATGAGTCAGTCAAGGGGTACAAGAGTGATCCAAGAATGGCTCACAGGACAGCGGTCAAAGTTATCCTTAGTAATTAGTGGACTAAGGAATTTTTCTCGATTATGGAGGTGGTAAAAGAGTTCGTCGTAAAGGGTTACGTCGATGCAAGCTTGACACCTATCCGGATAGCTCTAAGTAGAGATACCAGATACATATATTGGAGCAACAATTTAGAATAGCTCCAAGTAGAACAGTTATTTGAATAGCTCCAAATAGAGCGTGGTAGCTGCATCTAGGAGATGACATAGAGATTTGTAAAGCACACACGGATCTGAAAGGTTCAGACCCGTTGACTAAAACCTCTCTCACAAGCAACATGATCAAACATAAAACTCATTGAGTGTTAATCACATAGTGATGTGAACTAGACTACTGATTCTAGTAAACTCTTGGGTATTAGTCACATGGCGATGTGACCTGTGAGTGTTAATCACATGGCGATGTGAACTAGATTATTGACTCTAGTGCAAGTGGGAGACTGTTGGAAATATGCCCTAGAGGCAATAATAAAAGTATTATTATTATATTTCCTTGTTCATGATAATTGTCTTTTATTCATGCTATAACTGTATTATCCGGAAATCGTAATACACGTGTGAATACATAGACCACAATATGTCCCTAGTGAGCCTCTAGTTGACTAGCTCGTTGTGATCAACAGATAGTCATGGTTTCCTGGCTATGGACATTGGATGTCGTTGATAACGGGATCACATCATTAGGAGAATGATGTGATGGACAAGACCCAATCCTAAGCATAGCACAAAGATCGTGTAGTTCGTTTGCTAGAGCTTTGCCAATGTCAAGTATCTCTTCCTTTGACCATGAGATCGTGTAACTCCTGGATACCGTAGGAGTGCTTTGGGTGTATCAAACGTCACAACGTAACTGGGTGACTATAAAGGTGCACTACAGGTATCTCCGAAAGTATCTATTGTTTTATGCGGATCGAGACTGGGATTTGTCACTCCGTGTAAACGGAGAGGTATCTCTGGGCCCACTCGGTAGGACATCATCATATGCGCAATGTGACCAAGGAGTTGATCACGGGATGATGTGTTACGGAACGAGTAAAGTGACTTGCCGGTAACGAGATTGAACAAGGTATTGGATACCGACGATCGAATCTCGGGCAAGTAACATACCGATAGACAAAGGGAATTGAATACGGGATTGATTAAGTCCTTGACATCGTGGTTCATCCGATGAGATCATCGTGGAACATGTGGGAGCCAACATGGGTATCCAGATCCCGCTGTTGGTTATTGACCGGAGAACGTCTCGGTCATGTCTGCATGTCTCCCGAACCCGTAGGGTCTACACACTTAAGGTTCGATGATGCTAGGGTTATAAAGGAAGCTTGTATGTGGTTACCGAATGTTGTTCGGAGTCCCGGATGAGATCCCGGACGTCACGAGGAGTTCCGGAATGGTCCGGAGGTAAAGATTTATATATAGGAAGTCCTGTTTCGGCCATCGGGACAAGTTTCGGGGTCATCGGTATTGTACCGGGACCACCGGAAGGGTCCCGGGGGCCCACCGGGTGGGGCCACCTGCCCCGGGGGGCCACATGGGCTGTAGGGGGTGCGCCTTGGCCTACATGGGCCAAGGGCACCAGCCCCAAGAGGCCCATGCGCCTAGGGAACCCTAGAGGGAAGAGTCCTCAAGGGGGAAGGCACCTCCGAGGTGCCTTGGGGAGGATGGACTCCTCCCCCCCCCTCTTGGCCGCACCCTTTTCTTGGAGTAAGGGGCAAGGCTGCGCCTCCCCCTTCTCCCTTGCCCCTATATATAGTGGAGGGGTGGGAGGGCATCCATACCTGAGCCTTTGGCGCCTCCCTCCCTCCCGTGACACCTCCTCCTCTCCCGTAGGTGCTTGGCGAAGCCCTGCAGGATTGCCACGCTCCTCCATCACCACCACGCCGTTGTGCTGCTGCTGGATGGAGTCTTCCTCAACCTCTCCCTCTCCCCTTGCTGGATCAAGGCGTGGGAGACGTCACCGAGCTGTACGTGTGTTGAACGCGGAGGTGCCGTCCGTTCGGCACTTGATCATCGGTGATCTGAATCACGACGAGTACGACTCCATTAACCCCGTTCACTTGAACGCTTCCGCTTAGCGATCTACAAGGGTATGTAGATGCACTCCCCTTTCTACTCGTTGCTGGTCTCTCCATAGATAAATCTTGGTGTTACGTAGGAAATTTTTTGAATTTCTGCTACGTTCCCCAACACTATTCACTTTGATGGATCTAGGCAATTGGAGGGCTCGGGGGCTGGAGTTGTCCTTACTTCCCCTCGAGGTGATAAAATTCATTATGTTCTTCGCTTAATGTTCCCTTGTACTAACAAAGCAGCTGAGTATGAGGCCTTACTCCACGGTCTTCGAGTGGCCAAGGAGATGAACTTAAGCCGAGTACGATGCCTTGGAGATTCTGATCTGGTGGCTCAACAAGTTTCTGGCACTTGGGACTCTAAAGATCCCCTCATGGCGGCTTACAGGCGAGAAGTGGATATTGTGGCTGGTCACTTCAAAGGTTATCAGGTTGAGCACATAGATCAACGTAAAAACGAAGCAGCTAATGCTTTAAGCCGGCTGGGATCTCAGCGTAAACCGGTGCCACCCAATACCTTTCTGGATGTCTTGCATAATCCGTCGGTTCAACTGCCCACAGAGGAGGACCTCGCTATTCCTGATCCGGAGGCGCAGTTGGTGGCCGCTTTACATGTCATTCCGGATTGGACGGTTCCATACTTGGTGTATATGAAACGGGGCGAGTTACCAGAAGATGAAGTTCTGGCCAAACAGATAGTCTGGCGATCCAAGTCCATGACAATCGTCAATGGCGAGTTGCATCATTGCAGTGTTTAAGGGGCGTTTCAGCGTTGCATCTCTCCTAAAGAAGGCCGTGAGATTTTATGTGAGATCCACGAAGGAGACTGTGGTCATCATGCCGGTTCAAAATCCTTGATGGCTAAAGCTTTTCGTCATGGTTTTTACTGGTTGATGGCTCATGCCGATGCTGAGGACCTGGTAAAGCTGTGTGATGCTTGTCAGAAGTTTGCACGCCGAGCTCATGTTCCGGCTCAGGAGCTACGGATGATTCCTATCACCTGACCATTTACCACTTGGGGGCTTGACATGGTAGGGCCTTTTAAGCAATCTAAAGATAAGAAGACCCACCTGTTGGTGGCGGTTGAGAAGTTCACTAAATGGGTTGAAGCGGAGCCAGTAAGCAAGTGTGACGCAGCCACGGCGGTTCAGTTCATCAAAAAGGTGATCTTCCGTTTTGGTTTTCCACATAGCATTATCACAGATAATGGCACGAACCTTTCTAAAGGCGAGATGGAGGACTTCTGTCAACGAGAGCACATCCGGCTTGATGTAGCCTCTGTGGCTCACCCCCAATCTAATGGTCAAGCTGAGCGAGCTAATCAGGAAATTTTAAAGGGTATAAAGCCCCGACTTATGGTTCCTTTGAAGCGGACGCCGGGTTGTTGGGTCGAGGAATTACCATCTGTTTTATGGAGCATAAATACCACCCCAAACCGGTCTACAGGTTATACGCCGTTCTTCATGGTTTACCGAGCAGAGGCGGTACTCCCCAGTGATATTCGTCATGACTCGCCTCAGGTTGCCAATTATGTTGAAGCGGGCAACGAGCAAGCACGTCAGGAAGCACTAGACCTGTTAGATGAGAAGCGGGACATGGCCTTGGCTCGTTCGGCGGTTTACCAGCAAGACCTGCGGCGTTATCACAGCCACCGGGTTAAAACAAGAACCTTTCAAGAAGGCGATTTAGTGCTCCGGCTCATCCAGGATCAGACCGATATGCACAAGTTATCCCCACCTTGGGAAGGACCCTTTGTGGTCAGCAAGAATATGCACAACGGATCATACTACCTCATTGACATTCAAGAAGACTCACGCAGTTCTGAGGAGAAGACCCGGCGGCCGTGGAACATACCTCTCCTTCGGCCTTACTACACCTGAGCTATAGGCTCTTCTTATGTACATATTATGACAATGTATATATTATGCTCAATATAATAAACCGGCATCCTTGCTACAAGCAGGGCCTCTGCCGTTCTTCCAATATTTCTTGGTTACAAGGGGGCTTCTGCTTCCAAAGCGATGACCCGTTTTGTCCATTAAACCGGCTATCATGCCATCATACAGCTTGGGAGCTTCACACCCAAGGGGCCAAAGAGAGATCTGTTGCTACAAGCACGACTCAAACATAGACACCCATTGAGCACAGCTCACAAAGTTACTTGGGGGCTCTTTGTGTAAAGTAACAAAGAGTTTGCAAGGACCCTTGTAACCGGGTATTGACCCATGGCTTGGAAGCCTTGTGTATTCACCTAAAACCCCGGGTTAACCTGCCTTCATCAAGTAAGCCACTCCTATCCAAGTAATCCTGGCACGACCCGCCGAACGTTTGACAAGTTACTCTCATTGAGACCCTGAACTTGTCAAAGTTAAAACGACGATTGGTTAGTTGGAGGCCCATCTTAAAGGGCTTTGTCAAATGGTTTAACTCAGCGGCCTGGCAGCCCACGAAAAGCCTCGAATTTGGGCCTGGCAGCCCTTGAAAAGCCTAGACTACAAGTTTTATTTGCTTTCGCTCTTTACAAGTTTTATCTTTATTGGTCAACTTTTCAAGTAAACCGGCTTCTTTCGACCCGGCCAGACTATATGTCTTCATCTCAACCCGGCGTTTTTTAACCCGATGTGGCTTACAGATCAGCTGTTAAAGCATATAATCAAGGGTGAACCGGCATCTTTTAATCCGGTCTGGTATTGACTATAAGTCGCTAGAATGATCATCCGGTGTTTATCAATACCCGGTATGGCTTATTACGCACCAGCATAATATGGTGGGTACCTTCCAACACCCAAAGTTCGGGTTTTCACCCTTACTAAACGAGTTGGTGGACAAACAACAGTGATTTAATATCACATGTATGATATGATTCATATTTTAGTACTTATAACCTTTGTTATGAGGATTCTGTTTCTGTACTGGGTATCATAACCCGTCCGGCGGTAAACCGCCAGGACATGTTTAAGTATCTAACATGCAGATAGCAGGACTTATACATCATGCCAAGACAAATAAAGCATAGCAATATCATGCTGGATTAAAATATCAAGTGGCATTGCACAATGGTAGCAAATCAAAGTATGCCAACTAGCCTATTACAAGGCGCTTTAAAGGCCCAAAACAAGTGATTGTTCTTTACACAAAACTGTGAATATCAACCCAGCTGCCGGATTAAGAGTCATTGCCGGGTTGACGAGAGGTTGATGGATCTTCTGGTGTTGGTTCAGCCTCCTCCTCCCCATCCAGTGGCTGGAAGTCAATGGTATTCCAGTCAATCCGGGTTAAAGCTTGAAAGACAGCCTCTTCACTTATAAGTTCAGACGGATCAACGTCATGGGCGTAAGTGTGCTTACGGATTGGCGGGATAAGATTTTGCACTTCCTTCACAACAGTGTCAATCCGTTGGTTGTTGGCATCGTAGAAGGACCGATGAACAGTCAAATTAGCCTCTTCTGCCAATTGACTTGCCAAAGGACGCATCTCCTTTGTCAGGGCTTTGAGGGCTTCATTATCAAATTCTGCCCTGTTTTCTTGTTCACCGGGATAGCCCTTGGCAATATCAACTGGATCCAGGTCAGCTATCCATGCTTTGGCTCGAGTCAGTGCCAACAAAGCGCCAGCCCTGGTAGCAGATTGCTTCATCTCCTCTATCTGCGCCGGCGTCATTGATAACCTTGCTAGAGTGTCCTTGATCAATGTTGGTGCCGGTTTGTTGTATGAGACTGCACAGATAACCCATTGGGCGCCGGTATACAGTTGCTCTAGCAACGTATATGCTGCCTTCAGCTTCATCCACATGTCAGCGCCCAGATGAGCAACACGGCTACCTATAACGGTTTAAGACTTTGATGTTAAACCGACAATTTCAAAGATGGTTATTCAAGAAATATTGACAAGAGTATTTACAATATTGCAGAGGTCATGGCGTTTACTTGGCGCTTCAACCCAGTTAGCTCTTCCTTCACCGGTTTAAGAGCTGACTCAGCGTCTTCAGCCCACTTCAATAACGCAGTCTTTTCAGTTTCCCAGCTAGCACGTTCATTCTTGAACCCTTCCTTAAGTTGTTCCATGGCTGTTAAAGCGTTTTTCAACTCATCCTTGGCCTTGGAAGTCTCTGATTGCTGGGACTTGATATTCTCTTGAAGATCGGCAATTTTGGAGTCTTTGTTGTTTATATTGGCCTGCAGAGATCAGATGATGATGATATTTTTCTCAAAAGTCCCAAGCATATAACCAGTTATACACTTGGCACTTGGGGCTAATGTGGAATGCTTTTTTCTTACCAATTATTTAAAAAGTCCCAAGGCTCAATACAAGTATGAATGTTGGCACTTGGGGGCTAATGCATATTTGATCAAAAAGTACAAAGGCGAAAGGAGTTGGCAAAATGAATATTGGATCATGAAGTCCCGCTTCACCTTGATAAGGTTAAACCGGCCCAAGGGGGCTACTCAGTTGAAGCAATTTATTCACAAGTCCCGGTTTGTCTTCAAGAGATAAACCGACCATTGGGGGCTACAATGGAGATATACAGAACAAGCAAGATTAAAGTGCTTGGAAAGTTACCTCATAGCGCTCTTTCATCATGTTCACCAAGCCGGCCTCATAATCTCGGCTTGTGTAGAGGCGATGTAAGAAGCTGGAATGAAGTTCTTCGGCAGTAAAGTTGACATAGCTGGATAAATCTGTCTTCTCTTTCCCCTTGCCCATAGCAACAAATTCTTCCTTGGCGGTATGCTTTGCCAGGACAACCGGATTGCCAGGGCTGGTGTGACCTGTACCAGTGATAATAACATCATCGCCACCTTTTGACGAACTTGGCGGATTGACGGTATCCCTGGCTGGGCTCGGCGGATCAGCAGCTGGGCTTGGAGGCGTAGCATGCGGGCTTGATGGATCAACATGCGTTGCCGGGCCAGCTTCCGGCGGATTAGCATCAGTGGCTGGATCTTGTGGGGCAGAGTCATCCATGACAACCTCAATGTCTCTACCAGTATCTTCTGGGGTCTTCTCCGGTTCAGCTTCATCAGTGGGGCCACTGGTCTTGGCTTTCTTACTCAGTCGGGCCTTGGCACTACAATATCAAAACAAAATATTAGTATGGTAAACCGACGCATGAAGAAAAAAGCTAAAGGGCAGTATGCTGACCCAGCGACGGTCTTGAGGGGAGGCAATTGCGTGGTTGATGAGTCGCCAGATGAAGAGATAGAAGTTACCTGATAATTTGAATCAGACGGATTAAGTGGGTATCGGAAGCAACCCGCCAAGGGACAAGGTTTATTAAAAGAGGAAGAGACCTCTGGACGACGTTTTCGAGGTGGAGTGTCTGGTAAACCGGAGGAAGTGACTTGTTGGCCACTGTGTCGGGTTGTGCGACGACCTTCATGTTGCTGTGTCTTCAAAGAAAATTGTGGATCCAAATGAGCAAGAGGGTGAGAGCGTTTTACTTTCCGAACTGCACGGCGAAATTTTTGAACCAGCATGTGATCTGAACTGGAGGAAAGGGAGATTACCTCAACATGATCAGTGCGGCTGGCTTCCGCATCATCCTGATAATAGTCATTGTTAATAAGGTGTATGAAAAAGGAGCCAAGGGAGTCAAGTTCTACCTCTTGATCCGATTCTTCGATATCTTCGGGCGGATCAGCGGACTCGGCGGTTTTCCTCTTGGCTGGTTTCTTTGTGACCTTGCTTTTGGCACGAGGAGCCCTCGCCGGTTTATCTTGAGTTTTCCTCTTCCAGAAGGAATCTTTGGCCTGTAAAAATTAAACAAAGGATTATTATAGCAGTGTTAAAGTGGAGACGGATCAAAAAAGCACAAGGTTAAAGTTTTTACTGCTGACGGTTTGTTGGAGGCATAAAAAGGGAGCAACCCAGTTTGGCTGCATGCGGCGATCGGTTCGTCAAGCATCTTCTTCACACATTCAGTGACTTCATCATCAGTCATTTCTATTTCATTAAACCGTTGAGGATCTTTGGCGTCGCTGGTATACTCATGCATCAATCCAGAGCGGCGGCTTAAAGGTAGGATATGCCACGAAACCCAGCAGCGAACGAGGTCAACACCAGTCAAACCGTTGGTTAGGAGAGCCCGAAGCTTAGCGAGTTGAGGTGCATAAGCTTGTCGTTTCTTTGGCAGTTATTCGTTGCGGTAACGGGTGGCCATTGCTAAGCCGGTGAGCGCGGTAACCCGGCAAAGGATTTTCTCCAGCAGGGGCAGTGTTCTGACAATAAAACCATGTTTGGTTCCAATCTTTGGGATGGCTGTGGTGTTTTGCATGAGTGAAATCAACTTCTTTCCTCTTCTGGATTGACACCCCACCAAGTTCAGTGTTGGGACCGTCAGAGAACTCAGTTCGGCAGTTTAGATGGAAAAAATCCCAGAAGAGCTCAACAGATGGTTCTTCTTGAAGGTAAACTTCACAGAATACTTGAAAATTGCATATGTTGGACACGGAATTCGGTCCAATATCCTGTGGATGGAGTTGAAAGCTAGGAAGGACATCCCGGAAAAACTTTGATCCGGGAGGGCTGAATCCCCGGTCCAGGTGCTGCATGAACACAATCACTTCTCCATCTTGAGGCTCAGGAGGGCATTCAGAGCCAGGAACTCGCCAATGAAGAACATTTTTTGAAGCTAAAGCGCCAGTTACAACATATCCATTGATTTGGCGTTTCCGTGATCCGGGAAGGAACCCAGTTGCAAGCGGAGAATTGCTTGGTCATCTTGGAAAACAAACTGTAAAAGAAAAATGAAGGCCGGTTTACGATTGAAGGTTGATGTGCACCAGTCGGTGTTAAACCGGGGAATTTGATCAAGGCATATATGTGAGTTAAACCGAAATTTACTACTCAAGTCAAGATGGCGGTTTAAGTGAGGCCTAATGGCATATGGTGGATTATCGACTACTAAAGGTTAAACCGCCCTTAAACAGAAGAGGCAGAGCTGAAATCTACTAAGTGTTTACAGAAACATGTTTCACAGTATGGCAGTATAATTTTGGATCTACCGTGGTTCAATAAAGAAAATTTTTCTGAGCCCTACAATGGCGCTAAGAGGAACGGAGAAGGTCCAGATGGAGTTTTGTTTAGAACAGTAAGACGTTGTGGTGCGGAAGACTAAAGTTATGGATCTAACCGCAAAAGAAAACTATCAGGCATAGCTAGATTCAGTAAAGAGGTTAAGGGAAAGGCGGAGCACTGATGAATGTCGATGAACACAGATGAACCTGAAGTCCTAATGGGGATCTAGGGTTACGGGAAGAAAGCTTACCAAGGCCACGCAGCAGCGGAGGAGTATCGCAGGATCTCTGGTACGAACAGGGTGATGCAGCGGCCTAGTCGGTGCAGATTCGAGGATCGACGGCGGCGGCGGCGCTTGAGCTCTTCAGGTCGCGAGGAGGAAGACGAGAGGCAAGGAAAAAAAATGGAAAGACCCCCCGGCCCTATTTATAGAGAAAAGGGGATAAACGACAGGTGCGAGAATCGAGGGGCCTGAAGCGGCAAAAGGGGGCGCAGCTGTTGCCTCGATCTTCGAGAATTAATTAAAAAGAAGGGAATCTTCATAAATCTTTTTATGCAGAGATGCCATCATGATGATTTACTGCTGTGTCAGAAAATGACGTCATGGCGGTTCACCAAAGTTTACAGGGAGATGACAACATGGCGGTTTACAAGAATCGTCAGAAAACGCTCATGGAATTTTTCTAAAGTATTGAAGATTGACATGAATAGGTTCAAATCAATCTGGGGCCTAATGTTGAGGATATAACTACTGAGTGTAAACCGCCCAAGAGGGGCCGGTTCACGCTCAACTATATTGAAGCCTATGAAGACAAGAAGATGACGCTTTACTGATAAAGCTTAGAGGCCCAGAGCCCAAAGGCGGGTTAGGGCCCATAGTGATAAACCGCCACAATTGTATAATTTGTATTGTAAGTTAGGGAAAGGGAGAGACCGAGCCGAACACTTGTATGAGTCGGCCTCAGGACTCTGTAGACCGGCCGGGCGTCAACCTGCGTATATAAAGGGACGACCCGGCGGCGGTTCAAGGACAACACACAACAACTCGAGACTCAGGCAAAGCGTATTTGCTCCCTGGTCATCGAAACCCCAATATTTCCATCACAACTAGACGTAGGTTTTTACCTTCATCGAAGGGGCTGAACTAGTATAAACTCTCGTGTCCCTTGTCCGGTTTAACCCCTTCAAGCTAATCTCGTTGTGATGGCTCCACTACTAAGTCCTTCCGCTAGGACATCTGACGTGATATTTCCACGACACATACAGTGTGTGTGTGTGCGTGTGTGTAGTTTTGACAACACTATAACATCTTGTCATTTTGACAGTATGTGTGTAGTTTTAAATTTCAAAATGGAACAGCAGTATACCATCAAAGCATACAATAGTTCGGAGAGTAATTTTGACAATTCAAGCAAATTAATTGAACATATCCAGTAACAATGAGGCTGATCTAGGAAAGGGAGAGGCATTCTCATCTTGTCATCATGAACCTATCCAGTAGCTACAACGAAATGCCATTGCTAATCATGGTAGTAATGAATCATCACTCCCTCCAACACATTGCAGACCGAAGTACGTAAAATGCAAGCGGCCTAAAACGGCACATTGATGCCACACTGCTGCGGTTCAACATCTCCAGAAAAATTAAAATCATTCCCGGGTGTGTGCAAAACAGGGACATCACAAAACAGTTCACTCATTAGATGTTTTGGATTAGAATGCTAACTGAATTTAGACTACTAAAGTTCACTTGCCAGACAGAAATTTGGGTTTTTTGCTGCTGAACAAGGGTCATTTCAAACTGAATCCAGTAAACATCTGAACTCTTTGGATTTGTAAACATCTGAATTTACAGTAGATATTCTACTCCAAGATCAAGCCCAAACATCTGGATTACTTTAGCAAAGACTGAATATTTTTGAATCTGAACATTTTCGAATTTATGTCAGTTGCTGAACATGTTTCAATTGGAAACCTTGACGGCGCATCAGGCAGGAGAGGAGGGACTTACCACGATGCAGTCTATCGAGGACGCATTGGTGGCAAACGGAATTCCCCTCCTCCTCTGCGGAAGGACGCACAGCCGAGGCGGCGACCGGCGTGTGGATCATGACGCGGCGGCCGACGCACACGCGAGGTCGCGCAGATGCAGCGCAAGCCACTGCTTCTTGCCAGAAATGGACACGCAGTGGAGGCGACGAGGAGGACGTGTCGTCGCCGCGCGCGAGCAGGACAAGAAGCAGGAGGAAGAATAAATGATTTTTAGGGTGAAAGAAGGGAGCTGCAGGAGGCAGGCGAGAGGGGCAGGGGAGCTGCGCGAGCCAGAAGGGAGCGGTGGAGGAGGCAGCTGCAGCGGCGGAGGAGAATGCGCGGGAGAGCAGGGGAGCAGAGCGGCGAACCTTAACAGGGGAGCTCCGGCGCCCATGCTCCTGTGTCGGGGAGCGGCGTTCTGTCGATTGGAGACGACGAGGAGCGCGGGTTGTGTCGGGAGTTTGGCGAGGGGTTTTCTGTAAAAACGCCACTGCGACAATAATTTCGGGACGGAGGGAGTATTTGTTAGGGACAAGTACAGATTATCAGTTCTTCTGTTCATCTGAAGTAAAGTACTCCATCCGTCCCAAAATTCTTGTCTTAGATTTGTCTACATATAAATATATCTATTCATATTTTAGTGTTAGATACATCCGTATCTAGATAAATATAAGACAAAGAGTTTTGGACGAAGGGAGTATATTCTTAGGATCCTGATAAGTGCCACACGTGTTTTATGGCAAGTTTAGTGATGTGAGTATAAATACTTTAGTTGTCAAGCATAGCAACTTTCTTTTTGGATGACAAGTTTTAGTTTTTAGGGTTTGTTTTCTCTTTTTAGACGGCAATTTTAGTTGTAAAAAACGTCAGGCCAGAGTTTTTCGTGACACACGTGTGGCACTTATCATTTGAGTATTTTTTTTCCATTTCCCCTGTACTTTTATGTCGAGAGCTACACCTGTTTTCAACAAACTAACCTCGTAGAGAAGTTTATTTTTTGGTGGAAGCTTTGTCTCCCCCCAAATAGGTGAAGGCAGCTTCCGGTTTACAAATTCTTCAGTTGGTCAATATTGTACGTGCCGCCCTTATGTTTTCTTGAGAGCAAAGGCGCATTTCCCCAGTTGTCTGCGCCCGCATCAGTGCACGCAATGAACTCGAACTGCGAAACACCCGACGAAACAGTGGCACCCGATCCCGTGGCTCTCTCTACGTCACAGGAACATGTGTGGCCTTACGTGCAAACCGGCCGTGCATGGCTGTTGGCCGTGTGTGTACGCAGGGTCTCCTCTGGCTAGCTGCCACTAGGTCTAGTGAAGGTTTCATTTTCAATGGTTTTTGGTCTCATTTTTCTTTGGAGGAATGGTTTTTTTCCCTCTTAGAAGATGGTTTATTTTGCTACCTACTGGTTTTGAGTTGATTTATTGTTTACAAAAATGATAATGTCTTTTCTTTACAACATTTGTAGTATAGGTTGCAACTTGAAAGAAATGCACTCTTCTTATAGATATTCTGTTTAATGCAAGTATATCAGTGTCTCAACATAATAATTTGGATTCAACTAGCCTTTTCTTTCTCCAGCTGCCCCTTTTGCCCCTAGTGAACAAGTTTTCAAGTCTTGTCGTACCTAGCTAGTTGAAACTTCTCTAACGGACCCCTCCTCTCCTTTCCAAACGCCATGCCCCAACTCTTCCAACCAAAATGGGACCTCCAACTCCAAGGAGAATGTGCAGCTGGTCTTCCAATAACTCTCTGACTACACGTACACAAATTCAATCCCTTTGGGAACGTGAGTCTCACATGAAAAATGCATGAATTTCGCACAAGACGGCCTGAAACCTTAAACCTGTATGAGTTGAAGCCTGTACCGTGGGATGTGTTATAGATGTTGAAAATATTAGCACCTTTTCTATTAATCTAATCCACGAGTAAACAATAGGTATGGCAATCATAGTATGCAACCCATACCGATACCTAAGCATGTGAGCATATACAGTACATAGAATCAAAACATTTATGAACACAACATATACGGCTAGTACATGAACGAGTAAGTGAGGGATGAACAAATCATACCCTTCGGTTGGCCAGGCCAACGCGGCGGCGACGACAACAGTCCTGGCATCGTATGTGGCCTTCTTCTTGGTGGCGGCGTCGTCGGCCATGATGTCGATGCAGGAAAGTAGTGGAAGCAGAGGAGGATGGAGACGGGGACAGATCGGTAACAGTTGCGCCGACGCTCCCCAAAAACCTTATTGTCGTTCTCCAGGACAGGATAGCAGCACACCGAGAGGAACAGTAGATGACGGCTAGGATTATGCAGGAGGAGTGAGTAAGTGATTTAGGGTTCACTCCATAGGCCAGCGCCTCCTTATATAGGTCGTCGGGTAGACGAGCCTCAGACTGGCTTAGGCCCACGACCAAGTCGACGCACCCCGGGAAGGATCGGCTCATTCCCGCAACCCGCAACACACGCTCGTGCCGTGCCATGGCGGGCGGTGGTGGTAGAGGAGCAGGCGTGTACAACTCCTCTTCCCAAGCTCCCAATGACAAGTGGTAGAGCAGTTCTTATAAAGGGGTATTAACTCTCCTCAACTAGCAAAGTGGTACTAAACTTCCCACCACCTGCCATATACCTACATGGGTATCAAGATTAGTCAGGAATTATTGTTCATGTGGGCCCAAAGCCCGTCTATGATTCAACAGTAGAATGTGCCCATTTTTATGTGTTAGTGGAGTAGAAACAACAGACATAACAATAAATAAAATACGCAAATATTTGATGGTTTTGATCGGGTGGGGTACATGAATTGTATTGGATCCACATCATGCATATGATATTAGTGTATGATACTACCTTTATAGTGCATAGTAACATAGATTAGTATCATACATAACCTTATTTGTTGTCATGCATGACACATAGTAGCATAACATTTATTATAATACAGTATCTACCTATGTTACTTTAACCATCTCTTTCTTTTTTATTTGTCTGCCACATCAGCATGTTTACTAGCCCCGAGTGCGTGATACCGGCTAATATACCACTACTATGGCTAGCTTTAGGCTGGTCGTAGTGGGTGTATCATAGCTAGTATCATGCATGTCAACTAGACAATTTTGATGAGGTGGCATAGAATTAAATGAAAAAGAGAGGGTTGAGTATCATATTATGATACAATATCATAAGAAATTTATACTACTATGTGTCATGCATGGCAATATATGAGAACACCTATGATACTAATATATAATACTATACACTATAAATGTAGTATCATATAGTAGTATCATATGCATGATACTAGTATATGATACTTTGACTATGACCATCCTTAGGCCGCACGAGAAATTGGCACTCAATGTAATGGTGAAAAATGTCCAAAATCCGATTTTCTTACCTTACTGCTCCGCTCCGTGGACTGCGACATGACACGGATGTTTTAACTTGTGCTAGGTAAAGTTGAGTTGATACACAAGTGGCGCTTTTCCCTCTCCCCTCTAGCGCTGCCCCCGCGAGGTGACGGGGAGGGCCTCCAAGCGCGCCGACCCAGACCTCTCCCTCCTTTCCCTTCCCATGCCTTGCCAACGCCAGAGGGCGCCGGCGGCGGCGGGGCGCTGGTGGCCTCCTGCGAGGTGGGCCGGTCCTGGCCTCCTCCCTGAGCCGGAGCGCGGTGCTGGTGCTGGGCGCTGCGGCGTGATGACGTGTTGGCGTGACGGCGACACATGTGGGCGGTGACGGCGCGTAGGTATGGCAGTGCTCTGGGCAACATGGTGGCGGGGCGCTCCTGTGCTACGATGGCCAGATCTAGCCGGCAAGCCGGCAGGAGGCGCGGGTTGCGGTAGTGCGGGCCAGTGGCCATGGTCCTGCCTTCCGATAGCGGCGGTGGCGGTCATCCTTGGCCTCTAGGCGGTGTTGCTGCGGCGGGCAGGGATGGTGGTGCGTGCCGATGATGGCTGCAGTGAAATGGCGGCTGCGGCCCGGCTGGTGGCGCATGGCGGTGGTGCGACGACCTCTCTTCTCCCGGGACTGGGCCGGTGGCGTGCAGGGCTGGATGCCAGCGATGCATGCTGTGGCAGCGGCTCGGTCCTAGGGTTTGTGCCTGGGCAGGCCGGATCTAGGCCCAGGGCAGATCGGGGTTCGTTCCCCGGGTAGGTGAGGTTGGTCCTGGCTTGGGTTGCGTCCGTGTATGGTGTCATCACGGATGCAGTGCATGGTGGTGGTGGTCCTGACTATGCCCCTCGTCTTGTACCTCGATGCCGATGACCGCGGATTTGGCGCCGTGTAAGCTCCTGGGTTAGGCCCAGGGATTGGCGGCAGCCGTCGGCAGTCTTTGGGTCGTGTCCCCCCGATTGACTGGGACTGGACGCGGATACAGGCGTTGATGCCTCCTACTGTGGAGGTGTTGACCAAGATCCAGGGACTGATGCTGAGCTAGGAGTGGAAGGAGTGCCTTCTAATCTTCCTACCGGGGTTAGTGCGTCGTGAGGTGGATGGGTGGCGAGGTCTTGGGACAGGGATGCTGGGGCGGTGGCCCTATGTAGCGCCCGGATAAGTAAGCTACAATAACCCTCTACTAATGATGCAATGTCACCACGATTACTTTTGTAATCTCGCGATGATTCAAATCCCGTTTGAATTCAAATTCAAAATCAAGTCAACTATAAAAGTTTTCAAAAGTCAAAATTAAAATGTTTTGGTTGTGAAAAATAATTCATAAGTAATAATGGTGGTGATGTAGCGTGGAACCCTAGATGTCGATCTTTCACAATTTGGAGAGGATCCTACCGAGAACACGAAGAACACAAGGGAAAAAAAGGAGAGAAATCACTCAAACCAACGAGATTCGATTACACATGTGCTAGATTCTCGAAACACAAAGAGATTAGCCATTGGACATCTGTACGACATCACACTCCAAAGTGTCTTCATATGCTCCAATTTTGAATCGCTTAGCCATTGGACCTTGTAGGGATGCGGGTGCTTCATCTTGAGCAATTGGAGCTTGGAGCATAGTTCTTCACTGGCCAAGTTGTGACAACTCCCTCCATTGATGATGACCTTGATGGACCTTCCATTCATGTCGGCCTTGGTGTGGAAGATGTGGCATCTTTGGTCTTCGTCTTGTTGATGTTGAAGAGTCAGGACTTTGGAGATAACGAGAGCGGGGCTCGAATCCTCATCACAAAAGACTTGATCATCTTCATCGTCATTCATGCGTCGGTGCATGGCCACTTTCTCAAGGGCTTCCATCTCCTCTTCACTCATGGAGTCATAGGTTACGTCGTTGTTGAGGATCATGGTGCGCTTGTTGGTACACTCAAAGGACTTGTGGCCTCGGCCGCCGCATGTGAAACATTTGCTGGAACTTGTCTTGATGGTCTCATTGGTTCGAGTAGATGATGGTGCTTGCGGCTTGAAGTTGCTTGTAGTAGGAGGACGGCTTGAGGTTGTCAAAGTTTTCTTGTAACTCGACTTGTCGCCGTTGCTTGTAGATGGCTTGGTTGAGGTAGAAGGTGTTGGAGCCATTGAAGCTTGGGTGTTGGAGAAGTCGTAGCTCTTGGACGAGTACTTGGCGTACTTGAAGTCATCTTGCACTTGACGTTCCGGTTTGGTAGCTTGATGCACGAGCTCAATGAGGTTGGAGTAGGGTTGGAAGTTGGCAATCTTCTTGATGGGATGATTGAGGACATGTAAGAAACGCGCCATAGTTTGGTCATCATCTTCCGTTACATTGGCTCTTATCATGGATATCTCCATTTCCTTGTAGTATTCTTCAACATTCTTTGTTCCTTACTTGAGCAGTTGGAGCTTCTTGAAGAGATCGCAGTTGTAGTAGGTGGGAACAAAGCGTGCTCGCATTTCATCTTTCATTTGATCCCAAGTGGTGATTGGTGGTTCACCTCTTGCTTTGCGGCGCTCAATGACTTGTTCCCACCATGAGCACATAGTCTTGGAACTCAAGGGATGCCATAGCAATCGTCTTCTCTTCCTCATAGTTGTGAAAACGAAAGATCTTGTCGACCTTCAATGCCCATGAAAGGTGCTCTTCGGGATCATTGCTTCCATTGAACTTGGGCATGGTGAACTTGAGCTTGCCATAGCATTGCTCTTCATCGTGTTGAGGTCGAGGGTGATGATGACGCCCTTGACGTGGAGGATTTTCAATATCATATTGCTCTTGGCGTGGAGGATTTCCATAGTCATCTTGCTCTTGTTGAACTTGATGTTGTGGAGGAGCTTGTAGAGCTTGTGGAGGAGCTTGAGGAATTTGACAATGCACTCTTGGTTGGTAGTTTCACTCTTCAATTTCTTCGCGAAGTGCTTACTCTTGATTGCGCATATCTTGGTTGTGGATGGCAATGGCTCGACTTGAATCTTGAAGGGCACGTTGCGCCTTAAGAGCTTGTGCTTCACGTTGTTGTTGTTGAAGACGTTGAGCTTCAGCGTCTTGTTCATCTTGATGTTGTCGTGCTCGCTCTTCCTCTTGGAGACGTTGACATTGCCTTTCTTGTGCTTGTGCAAGAGGGACTTGGTGTTGTTTATGACGATGTGCTTTCTCGTCAACTTGCTTTTGTGGATGATTGCCGTGTAGAGGATTGCGAGATGCTTGATGGTCTTGACGTGCGGCTCGATGTAGAGTGTTCGATGTCGGTGTACTTGAGCCGGAGAAGGTGTCGTAGGTGTGTCCACTCGAATGCCTCCGTCTTGAGTAGGAAGAAGTGGTAGAATGGCGGTTCACCAACAAGGCACGAATCTCATCCATTCTTGCATTATTATCTTGTTTGTGAGCATCGAGCTTTTTCTCGAAGTAGTCTCTTGTTCGTTGCTCGGAGAGTCGCAAGTCGGTGGCGAGATTGTCGATGCGGTCGCTCATTGCTTGTTGTTCTTGGTGCAAAGCTCTTTTTGCACCGAAAGGTGGCTCTTGGTGACATATGATGACATGTCGTCATCTTGCTCGATGAAGAGTGGGTTGGTAGAAGAACTTGGCCTATCCATCATTCCAAGCAAATATGTGAGTGGGAGAAAGAGAAGAACTTATACCAAATGTACCTTGACTGTTGTTGAACATGGATCAATGATCACTCAAATATGTAACAAGGAAATAGCACAATTGGTACCAATTCTTGTCGGTTCTCACACCTACACAAGTAAATGCTTATGGTGGATCTTGGTTAGGGTGGTGGCACAAAATTTGATGCAATTGTTAGTGAGCCTCAGTAATGTTGAAAAAGATTCACAAATTTGCAAATGCAACAAGTAGACCAATAGCAAGATATGGTACACGGAGACACACACGCAAATAGATAAGTGGGGTCGTGATGTCTACTACACAACCTTCTTCTTGTAGACGTTGTTGGGCCTGCAAGTGCACATGTTTGTAGGACAGTAGCAAATTTCCCTCAAGTGGATGACCTAAGGTTTATCAATCCGTAGGAGGCGCAGGATGAAGATGGTCTCTCTCAAACAACCCTGCAACCAAATAACAAAAAGTCTCTTGTGTCCCCAACACACCCAATACAATGGTAAATTGTATAGGTGCACTAGTTCGGCGAAGAGATGGTGATACAAGTGCAATATGGATGGTAGATATAGGTTTTTGTAATCTGAAATAATAAAAACAGCAAGGTAACTAATGATAAAAGTGAGCGTAAACAGTATTGCAATGATAGGAAACAAGGCCTAGGGTTCATACTTTCACTAGTGCAAGTTCTCTCAACAATAATAACATAGACAAATAATATAACAAGCCCTCAACATGCAACAAAGAGTCACTCCGAAGCCACTAATAGCGGAGAACAAACGTAGAGATTATGGTAGGGTACGAAACCACCTCAAAGTTATTCTTTCGGATCAATCTATAAAAGAGTTCGTACTAGAATAACACCTTAAGACACAAATCAACCAAAACCCTAATGTCACCTAGATACTCCATTGTCACCTCAAGTATCCATGTGCATGATTATACGATATGCATCACACAATCTCAGATTCATCCAACCAACACAAAGTACTTCAAAGAGTGCCCCAAAGTTTCTATTGTAGAGTCAAGAACGTGTGCCAACCCCTATGCATAGGTTCCCAATGTCATGAAACCCGCAAGTTTATCACCAAAACATACATCAAGTGGCACATGACATCCCATTGTCACCACAGATAATCATGGCAAGACATACATAAAGTGTTCTCATAAAAGACACAATTCGATAAGATAACTTCAAAGGGGAAACTCAATTCATCACAAGAGAGTATAGGGGGAGAAACATCATAAGATCCAACTACAATAGCAAAGCTCGGGATACATCAAGATCGTGCTATACAGGGAACACGAGAGAGAACACGAGAGAGAGAGATCCAACACATAGCTACTGGTACATACCCTCAGCCCCGAGGGTGAACTACTCCCTCCTCGTCATGGATAGCGCCGGGATGATGAAGATGGCCACCGGTGATGGGATCTCCCGAGAGGTTTTTGGTGGCTACAGAGGCTTGCGGCGGCGGAACTCCCGATCTATCTTCTGTTCTGGAAGTTTTAGGGTACGTAGGTATATATGGGTGAAAGGAGTACGTCGGTGGAGCTACGGGGGCCCCACGAGGTAGGGGGGCGCGCCCCGGGGGGGGCACCCTCGTGAGCACCTCCCGTATCTTCTGACGTGGGGTCCAAGTCCATCAGGTGGGTTTCCTTCCAAAAATAACTTCTCCAGTTGATTTCGTTCCGTTTTGACTTCGTCTGATATTCCTTTTCCTCGAAACACTGAAAGAGGCACAAAACAACAAATCTGGGCTGGGCCTCCGGTTAATAGGTTAGTCCCAAAAATAATGTAAAAGTGGATAATAAAGCCCAATATTGCCTAAAACAGTATATAAAGTAGCATGGAGCAATCAAAAATTATAGATACGTTGGAGACGTATCAAGCATCCCCAAGCTTAATTCCTGCTCGTCCTCGAGTAGGTAAATGATAAAAAAGAATTTTTGATGCGGAGTGATACTTTGGCATAATTTCAATGCAAATCTTCTTAATTGTGGCATGAATATTCAGATCCGAAAGATTCAAGACAAAAGTTCATATTGACACAAAAGTAATAATACTTCAAGCATACTAATCAAAGCAATCATGTCTTCTCAAAATAGCATGGCAAAAGAAAGTTCATCCCTACAAAATCATATAGTTAGGCCATGCTTCATTTTCGTCACACAAAGATGTTCCCAACTTCTATACCCCCGATGACAAGCCAAGCAATTGTTTCATACTTAAATAATCTCAAACTTTTTCAACCTTCACGCAATACATGAGCGTGAGCCATGGATATAGTACTATGGGTGGAATAGAATATGATGATGGGGATTGTGTGGAGAAGACAAAAAAGGAGAAAGTCTCACATTGACGAGGATAATCAACGGGCTATGGAGATGCCCATCAATTGATGTCAACATGGGGAGTAGGGATTGCTATGCAACGGATGCACTAGAGCTATGAATGCTCAATAAAAGAAAACTAGTGGGTGTGCATCCAACTCGCTTGCTCATGAAGACCTAGGGCATTTGAGGAAGCCCATCGTAGGAATATACAAGCCAAGTTCTATAACAAAAAATTCCCACTAGTATAAAAAGACAACTTATGAGACTCACTACATGAAGAACAAGGTGCTACTTTGAAGCACAATATATGAGAGTCACTACATGAAGAACAGGGTGCTACTTTGAAGCACAAGTGTGGAAAAAGAGATAGTAGCATTGCCCTTTTTATTTATTTTATTTATTTTCTTTTTTGGGCCTTTTTTGGCCTTTTTTGGGAAATGCTCTAATAATGATGATAATCACACTTCTATTGATTACAACATAAGGATTACAACTCGAAACTTAGAACAAGATATGACTCTATATGAATGCCTCTCGTGGTGTACCGAGATGGTGCAATGAATCAAGAGTGACACGTATGAAAAATAATGCATGGTGGCTTTGCCACAAATACGATGTCAACTACATGACCATGCGATGGCAATATGAAAAAATAATGTATGTCATGATGATGATGATGGAAGTTGCATGGCAATATATCTCGGAATGGCTATGGAAATGCCATGATAGGTAGGTATGGTGGCTGTTTTGAGGAAGATATAAGGAGGTTTATGTGTGATAGAGCGTATCGTATCACGGGGTTTGGATGCACCGGCGAAGTTTGCACCAACTCTCAAGGTGAGAAAGGGCAATGCACGGTACCGAAGAGGCTAGCAAAGGCGGAAAGGTGAGAGTGCGTATAATCCATGGACTCAACATTAGTCAAAAGAACTCATATATTTATTGCAAAAATTTAGAAGCCATCAAAAATTCAAGTACTACGCGCATGCTCCTAGGGGGATAGATTGGTAGGAAAAGACCATCGCGCGTCCCCGATCGCCACTCATAAGGATGCACAAGCCAGGTACACTTCATGTTTCAAATTTGTTACACAACTTTAACCATACGTGCATGCTACGGGACTTGCTAACTTCAAAACAAGCATTCTTTAAATTCATAATCACCCAACTAGCATGACTTTAATATCACTACCTCCATATCTCAAAACAATTATCAAGTATCAAACTTTTCTTAGTATTCAACACACTCATAAGAAAGTTTCACATATCTTGAATACCAAGTATATTAATATTAAGCAAATTACCATGCCATTAACGACTCTCAAAATAATCTAAGTGAAGCATGAGAGATCAATAGTTTCTTTAAAACAAATCCACCACCGTGCTCTAAAAGATATAAGTGAAGTGCTAGAGCAAAAATTATCATGCTCAAAAGATATAAGTGAAGCACTATGAGCAAAACTATCAAGATCAAAAGATATAAGTGAAGCACATAGAGTATTCTAACAAATTCCAATTCATGTATGGCTCTCTCTCATTTAATAATTTCAGATCTTGATACTTTATTCAAACAGCAAGCAAAGCTAAATAAAACTACATTGCAAGGATAGCACAACTCATGTGAAGAAGCAAAAACTTAGGCTCAACCGATAGTAACCGATAGTTGTTGAAGAAGAAAGGTGGGATGCCTACCGGGGCATCCCCAAGCTTAGATGCTTGAGACTTCTTGAAATATTATCTTGGGGTGCTTTGGGCATCCCCAAGCTTTAGCTTTTGTGTCTCCTTAATTCCTCTCATATCATGGTTTCTCTTTTTATCAAAAAGCTTCATTCACAACAAACTCAACAAGAACTCGTGAGATAGGTTAGTATAAACCAATGCAAAACCTTACCATTTCCTACTGTAACAAATCACTAAAATTATTATTCAACATTGCATACTAAATGCCTCTGCATATTTAATACTCCTATCCTCAAATAGAATCTTTAAACAAGCAAACATATGCAAACAATGCAACCATAACAGCAATCTGCCAAAACAGTACAGTCTGTAAAGAATGCAAGAGTCATCATACTTCCCTAACTCCAAAAATTATGAACTAAAATTCCCACTGTAATAAATTTATCATAGATCAATATGCAAATTTTTTCAACATTATATCATTCTCTGACTTTTCTAGGGAATTTCTGCAACAGGGGTAAACTTTCTGTTTTCAAACAGCAACATGTATACAAGCAAAATAAGCATGGCAAAGGCTATCCTTGACTTCTTTATTGAAACTAAAGATTAAAAACATTAATATAAATAACATCAAGAAAATACTAACAAAAGAAAATGACGCTCCAAGCAAAACACATATCATGTGGTGAATAAAAATATAGCTCCAAGTAAAGTTACCGATGGTACGAAGACGAAAGAGGGGATGCCTTCCGGGGCATCACCAAGCTTAGGCTCTTGGTTGTCCTTGAATATCTTGGGGTGCCATGGGCATCCCCAATCTTAGGCTCTCTTCCACTCCTTATTCCATAGTCCATCGAATCTTTACCCAAAACTTGAAAACTTCACAACACAAAACTCAACAGAAAACTCGTAAGCTCCGTTAGTATAAGAAAATAAAACCACCACTTAGGTACTGTAATGAACTCATTCTAAATTCATATTGTTGTAATATATACTGTACTCCAACTTATCTATGGCTCATACCTTACGGTACTACTCATAGATTCATCAAAATAAGCAAACAACACATAGAAAACAGAATCTGTCAAAAACAGAACAGTCTGTAGTAATATGTATCAAACGTATACTTCTGGAAATCCAAAAATTCTACCAAATTAGGAAGTACTAAGAAATTCGTGTAACAATCCAGAGAAAAAAGAATCAGATCGAGAGCACGTTTCTGTGAATTAACAAAACTAATTTACTGGGTGCAAAAGTTTCTGATTTTCAGCAGGATCAACACAACTATCACCGTAAGCTATCCTAAAGGTCTTACTTGGTACTTTATTGAAACAAAAGCTATAAAACATGATTACTACAGTAGCATAATCATGTGGACACACAAAAACAGTAAGGATAAATATTGGGTTGTCTCCCAACAAGCGCTTTTCTTTAATGCCTTTCTAGCTAGGCATGATGACGGCAATGATGCTCACATAAAGGATAAGAATTAAAACATAATGGGAGCATCATGAAGCATATGACTAGCACATTTAAGTCTAACAAACTTCCTATGCATAGGGATTTTGTGAGCAAACAACTTATGGGAACAATAATCAACTAGCATAGGAAGGCAAAACAAGCATAACTTCAAAATTTTAAGCACATAGAGAGGAAACTTGACATTATTGCAATTCCTACAAGCATATATTCCTCCCTCATAATAATTTTCAGTAGCATCATGAATGAATTCAACAATATAACCAGCACCTAAAGCATTCTTTTCATGACCTACAAGCATAGAAAATTTACTACTCTCCTCATAAGCAAAATTCTTCTCATTAATAGTAGTGGGAGCAAACTCAACAAAGTAACTATCATATGATTGAAAGTTAAGATCAAGATGACAAGTTTCATGATTATCATTATTCTTTAAAGCATACTTGTCATGACAATAATCATCATAGATAGGAGGCATGCTTTCATCATAGTAAATTTTCTCATCAAAGCTTGGGGGACAAAAAATATCATCTTCATCAAACATAGCTTCCCCAAGCATGTGGCTTCGCATATCATTAGCATCATGGATATTCAAGGAATTCATACTAACAACATTGCAATCATGCTCATCATTCACATATTTCATGCCAAGCATTCCATGTAATTCTTCTTCTAGCACTTTGGCACAATTTTCCTTTCCATCATACTTACGAAAGATATTAAAAAGGTGAAGCGTATGAGACAAACTTAATTCCATTTTTTTGTATTTTTCTTCTATAAACTAAACTAGTGATAAAACAAGAAACAAAAAGATTCAATTGCAAGATCTAAAGATATACCTTCAAGCACTCACCTCCCCGGCAACGGCGCCAGAAAAGAGCTTAGTTGACGGGGTGTGAGTGAGTGCCCTTTTACCTAGCCTCCCCGGCAATGGCACCAGAAAATAGCTTGATGTCTATTACACAACCTTCTTCTTGTAGACGTTGTTGGGCCTGCAAGTGCACATGTTTGTAGGACAGTAGCAAATTTCCCTCAAGTGGATGACCTAAGGTTTATCAATCTGTAGGAGGCGTAGGATGAAGATGGTCTCTCTCAAACAACCCTGCAACCAAATAACAAAAAGTCTCTTGTGTCCCCAACACACCCAATACAATGGTAAATTGTATAGGTGCACTAGTTCGGCGAAGAGATGGTGATACAAGTGCAATATGGATGGTAGATATAGGTTTTTATAATCTGAAATAATAAAAACAGCAAGGTAACTAATGATAAAAGTGAGCGTAAACGGTATTGCAATGATAGGAAACAATGCCTAGGGTTCATACTTTCACTAGTGCAAGTTCTCTCAACAATAATAACATAGATAGATAATATAACAAGCCCTCAACATGCAACAAAGAGTCACTCCGAAGCCACTAATAGCGGAGAACAAACGTAGAGATTATGGTAGGGTACGAAACCACCTCAAAGTTATTCTTTCGGATCAATCTATAAAAGAGTTCGTACTAGAATAACACCTTAAGACACAAATCAACCAAAACCCTAATGTCACCTAGATACTCCATTGTCACCTCGAGTATTCGTGGGCATGATTATACGATATGCATCACACAATCTCAGATTCATCTATTCAACCAACACAAAGTACTTCAAAGAGTGACCCAAAGTTTCTATCGGAGAGTCAAGAACGTGTGCCAACCCCTATGCATAGGTTCCCAATTTCACAAAACCCACAAGTTGATCACCAAAACATACATCAAGTGGCACATGATATCCCACTGTCACCACAGATAATCATAATCACGGCAAGACATACATCAAGTGTTCTCATAAAAGACTCAATCCGATAAGATAACTTCAAAGGGGAAACTCAATTCATCACAAGAGAGTAGAGGGGGAGAAACATCATAAGATCCAACTACAATAGAAAAGCTCGGGATACATCAAGATCGTGCCATAGAGGGAACACGAGAAAGAACACGAGAGAGAGGGATCAAACACATCGCTACTTGTACATACCCTCAGCCCCGAGGGTGAACTACTCCCTCCTCGTCATGGATAGCGCCGGGATGATGAAGATGGCCACCGGTGATGGGATCCCCCTCCGGCAGGGCGCCGGAACAGGCTCCCGAGAGGTTTTTTGTGGCTACAGAGGCTTGCTGCGGCGGAACTCCCGATCTATCTTTTGTTCTAGAAGTTTTAGGGTACGTAAGTATATATGGGTGAAAGGAGTACGTCGGTGGAGCTACAGGGGCCCCACAAGGTAGGGGGCGCGCCGGGGGGGGGGGGTGCCCCCACCCTCGTGAGCACCTCCCGTATCTTCTGACGTGGGGTCCAAGTCCATTAGGTGGGTTTCCTTCCAAAAATAACTTCTCCAGTTGATTTCGTTCCGTTTTGACTCCGTCTGATATTCCTTTTCCTCGAAACACTGAAATAGGCATAAAACAACAAATCTGGGCTGGGCCTCCAGTTAATAGGTTAGTCCCAAAAATAATATAAAAGTGGATAATAAATCCCAATATTGCCTAAAACAGTAGATAAAGTAGCATGGAGCAATCAAAAATTATAGATACGTTGGAGACGTATCAGGTCGTGCAACCAAGTAATGAGCCAAAATGTGGAGACGAGAAAAATGCTCTTGTTGCACAACACTAGAGAGACGCTAGCACGATTGTACAATAGGCAGATACGAAACTTGTGCACAACCTACTAAACAAAAATGCAACGACTTCTATCCCAAGTATGCTATATGTATGGTATTCCGGTGATATGATCCAAGATGATCGAGTATGACAATCTTAATTTAGTATGATGCTATGGTTCTTGCTTATAAGATCTTTGCTTATCTTTCCCTTTTGCTTAAAAGCTTGTTTGGCTCTTTCTCTCTTGAGATATTTTCTCATGCAAAACTTCACGAACCAAGATAGCAATTCTGTATGCGATGGCAACTTTGTGACACAAAAGACGATACCAAGATATGCACCACTATGATATGGTATGTATGCTATGGGAAGTATGATCACTAATGTGCACAAGTCACATTGCCGGCAATACTCAAAGGCTAGTCTCTATGGGTAAGCAACGCAAAAGTAAGGGTATGGTGGTTATCAATGCAATGTCAATGAGTAGACAAAGATGTCGTCGAGGTTACCGCCGAGGTAGTCAAAATTTTGTAGAGGTCGATGTCGGAGATGACGAGTCCTTGGCGAAGATGAGCAGTGGTGATGTTGATGTCGAACTATACCTATATAGCCGAAACACGATAGGACATGGGAACCACAACTCAAATTCTCAAAGACCAAAGACAAATGGTGGTAGCGGAATGCGGAGGTGGTATAGTGGATGATGTGGTGAAAACCCTAGGCAGAGATGCCAAAGTTTGGAAAATTTGATGGTGTATATTGATGTTGGAACCTATCTAGGTGGATGGGGGATGTCGATAGCTTCTCAATGAGCTAAAGAACGCAAAAATGGACTCCAGATGTGGAAGTTATGGGGAAAACTGTCAAACAGCCAAAACTGAAACTGGGAAGGGCGGTGGTACCGCTTTGTGGGGCGGTAGAACCGGTTGTGGTGCTCAGCGGTAGTATCGGTTTTGGAGGGCGGAAGTACCGCCGGGGTCGGGAAAGCTGGATCTTGGCGATTTTGGGGCGGAAATGGATGATTTTGGGGTCAAAATTAGATGGATGTAGTGGATGGAAGGTGGGGAAACTTGTGGGGAAGCTAGATCTACCTGCTACACACGAGATCCATGGATCAAATCAAACAAAACTTCATCACACCAACAAATGACAAAAAAAATTTGGGGCTATTTTTGGTGGGGATTTTCGAAATTGGGGAAGAACACAACAAAATTAGGCTAGAAAACAAAGGGGTAGGGGCTCCAAATTCATGATCAACCTTGCTCTGATACCAAGATGATGTAGGGTGGAACCCTAGATGCCGATCTTTCATAATTTGGAGAGGATCCTACCGAGAACACAAAGAACACGAGGGGAAAACACGGAGAGAAATCAATCAAACCAACGAGATTCGATTACACATGTGCTAGATTCTTGAAACACAAAGAGATACACGATCCACGATCAACAAGGGACGATACAAAGGGTCTTCTCCGAGAGGAGGTCTTGAAGGTTCTTCCCATGAAGGGGTCTTCAATTCGCTTGGGGGATCTTCTTCGAAAAGGTTGTGAGCTCCGAGGAGAAGTAACCAAGTGGATGAGCAAAGCTCTATCTCAAATATGAGCTATCACAATGCTAACCCTAATACGAAGCTAGGAGACAAGTATATATAGTCCAAGGGGCAAGTGGGAGGTACATGGGGTGAAACCCCTCTCACTGCGCGCAGGCAGGCCGGTAGTACCGGTCATGGGGCCGGTAGTTCCGCTGTGAGCTCATGCGGGACGGTAGTACCGGTCAGGTGGGGTGGTAGTACCGCTCGGAGTCTAGGTGCTGGTTATGGAGGTGTACGCCAAAGGGGCAGCGGTTGTTCCGGTCGTCGGGGCGGTTGTACCGGTCTTTTGGCAGAAACAGGTACAACCAGTGCAGCTCCGGCCTTGCACCACTCGATTACAGAAGGTGGGCTGGTTGTTGGGCGGTAGTCGGCCGGTTGTTCCGCCCGGGTGGTAGCTGGGCGGTTGTTCCGGTCCTTCTGGGCTGGGCAGATCGTCTACATGCTCTTGATGTTCATCTTGCACCTTAACTTTTCCTTGGTTACTTCCTTGGTACCTAAGCACACAAAGCATCTCCGTTTGATGTAGTAGCCATGTCTCAAGTGGGTCAAAGGGAAGTTCAACAAGGAGAGAGTTAACCTCGGATTGAATAGCACGTGCTCGAGCTCTTGTCATGGGTCCACTTGGAGCTTGAGTAGTCGAAGTAGTGTCCATGGCAATGACCGTAGGATGCTCTGCATCATCTCCCCTCCCTTGGGAAATATCCGACCTCGGATCGAAATCCTCATCACCATGGTACAGGGAGAGATCGTTGACGTTGAAGATGTCGCTCACGGAGTACTTGTCGCGTGGGATGTCGATATTGTAGGCGTTGTTGTTGTAGCGTTCAAGCACCTTGAAGGGTCCATCGGCTCGTGGTAGAAGTTTGGACTTGCATTCGTTGGGGAAGCGTTCCTTTCGAAGGTGTAGCCACACAAGATCTCCAATGTTGAATATCATGGGTTGTTTGTTGATGTTGAGCTTGGTTGCGAGTCGTTGTACTTGGCGCTTGATCGTGTGCCTTGTATCTTCATGCATCTTCTTGAGGTAGTTCACTCGGGCACTCACGTCCATGTTAGCGCTCTTGTAGTGATAGAGGAAGAATGTCCAATGGGGACAACGGGTTGAAGCCATAGACGACCTCGAAGGGGGACTTGCCGGTAGTCAAATGTCTTGCGCGGTTGTAGGCGTACTCGGCGATGGGTAGACACTCCTCCCACTCCTTGATGTTCCTCTTGATCAACACGCCTAGTAGAGTGGAGAGCATATGGTTCGTCACCTCCGTTTGGCCGTCGGTTTGTGGATGGTATGCCGAAGAGAACAAGAGCTTGATTCTGAGCTTGGCGCATAGAGTCTTCCAAAAGTAACTCAAGAACTTCACGTCGCGGTCCGAGACAATCGTCTTTGGGACTCCATGGAGGCATAAGATTTCCATACAAAAGATATTTGCAATATGTGAAGCATCGTCTATCTTGTTGCATGGGATAAAATGAGCCATTTTAGAGAATTGGTCCACAACAACAAACACGGAATCCTTTCCATTTTGAGTTCTAGGCAAACCAAGTACAAAGTCCATGCTAATGTCTTCCCAAGGTTGATAAGGAATAGGAAGGGGCATGTAAAGACCATGAGATTGAGCTTTAGACTTAGCTTTGCGACATGTAGAGCATCGGTTGGTGAAGCGTGAGACATTACAGAACATCTTGGGCCAAAAGTAGTTATTGGAGAGCGTGGCGAATGTCTTGTTGCGTCCAAAGTGTCCCATGAGTCCGCCTCCATGAGCCTCTTCCAAAAGGAGCAAACGAAGAGAAGACTCGGGAATGCAAAGTTTGTTAGCTCTCATAAGATAATCATCCTTGATGTAATATCGTTCCCAAGATGTATGCGTCAAACACTTAGCATAAGGAATAGCAAAAGTAGGATCATGCGCATACAAGTCTTTGATGTGCTCAAAGCCAATGACATTCAATTCAAGTTTAGTGACTAGCGTGCATATGCGGGAGAGAGCATCTGCGACTATATTTTCCTTACCCTTTATGTACTTGATAACACAAGGAAATGACTCAATAAACTCACTCCATTTTGCATGACGCTTGTTCAACTTAGTTTGGCCTTTTAAGTATTTAAGAGTTTCATGATCGATATGAATGATAAATTCATGAGGGCGAAGATAATGTTCCCATTCACACAAAACTCTCACTAAGGCATATAGCTCTTTGTCATAGATGGGATAATTGACTTGTGCGCCGAAAAGTTTCTCACTAAAGTATGCTATGGTACGCTTCTCTTGCGTTAACACACCTCCTATGCCATTACCACTAGCATCAGAATGAATCTCAAAAGGTTTGTCAAAGTTGGGTAATGCAAGAACGGGAGCATGAGTAAGAAAATTCTTAAGCTCATTAAATGCGGTATCTTGGGATGGTCCCCAAACAAATGGTGCATTTTTCTTACTCAAAGAATGTAAAGGTGAAGCAATGGTGCTAAAATCCTTCACAAAGCGACGATAGAAACCGGCTAAACCAAGAAAACTATGCACTTGTTGCAAGTTGGTTGGTTGGGGCCAAGTTTTAATAGCATTGATCTTAGATTCATCTACATGAACACCCTTAGAAGACATAACAAAACCCAAGAAAACAAGCTTATCAACACCGAAAAGGCATTTGTCCATATTAGCGTAAAGTTGCTCTTTCCTAAGGGTTTGCAACACGGTTCTAAGATGGGTGACATGATCTTTGAGGGATTTGCTAAAGACAAGAATATCATCAAAATAGATAACAACAAATACACCAATATAGGGACGAAGAACAAAGTGCATGACTCACATGAAAGTACCGGGTGCTTCGGATAAACCCATTAGCATAACTAGCCATTCATATAAGCCAAATTTGGTCTTAAATGCAGTTTTCCATTCATCACCTTCTTGGATGCGTATTTGATAGTAGCCACTCTTAAGGTCAATCTTAGAGAAAGTGGCGGCTCCGCTGAGCTCATCAAGCATATCATCTAAGCATGGAATAGGGTAACAATATCTAATGGTGATGGCATTGATGGGACGACAATCGGAAACCATGCGATAAGTACCGTCTTTCTTTGGAACAAGTATGACCGGAATGGCAGAAGGGCTCAAGCTTTCACGTACTTGACCGTTGTCGATTAGTTGTTGTACTTGCCGTTGGATCTCCTTAGTTTCCTCGGGGTTGACGCGATAGGGAGCTTTGTTAGGTAGAGGTGCTCCGAGGATGAGGTCAATTTGATGCTCAATGCCTCGTAGTGGAGGTAGGCCCGGAGGTAGCTCATCGAGGAAAACATCTTGGAATTCCTGCAAAAGAGAAGACAACACTAAAGGTAGATCATGAGTGGTGTTAGTTTTTGGTGCCTCGTCCTTGCACACAAGGACATAGTGCATACCACGTGATGGGTTCACACACACTTCTCTCATCTCACTTTTGGTGGCAAATAGGACTAAGTTTTTCTTGTCACTCATCGTGGAGGCACTCGATTTTGGTTTGTGGCGCTCACTCTCTTTTGGGTGGATCACTCTCTCACTCTTTTCTCCATGATGGGTGGCTTGCTTGTCAGCGATCACTTGACCCGGAGACATAGGTCATAGCACATACTCCTTGCCATGGTCGACCAAGAAAAAAGTGGCAAATGGACATCTGGACGACATCACACTCCAAAGTGTCTTCATATGCTCCAATTTTGAAGGAAACTTTGACCGTATGCTCAACTTGTGTAGTGCCGGAATCGCTTATCCATTGGACCTTATAGGAATGCGGGTGCTTCATCTTGACCAATTGGAGCTTGGAGCATAGTTCTTCACTTGCCAAGTTGTGACAACTCCTTCCATCCATGATGACCTTGATGGATCTTCCATTGATGCCGGCCTTGGTGTGGAAGATGTGGCATATTTGGTCTTCGTCTTGTTGATGTTTAAGAGTCAAGACTTTGGAGACAACGAGAGCGGGGCTCGAATCCTCATCACAAAAGACTTGATCATCTTCATCTTCATTCATGCGTCAGTGCATGGCCACTTTCTCAAGGGCTTCCATCTCCTCTTCACTCATGGAGTCATAGGTTCCGTCGTCGTTGAGGATCATGGTGCGCTTGTTGGTACACTCAAAGGACTTGTGGCCTCGGCCGCCGCATGTGAAACATTTGATGGAACTTGTCTTGACGGTCTCATTGGTTGGAGTAGATGATGAAGCTCGCGGCTTGAAGTTGCTTGTAGTAGGAGGACGGCTTGAGGTTTTTAAAGTTTTCTTGTAACTCGACTTGTCACTGTTGCTTGTAGATGGCTTGGTTGAGGTAGAAGATGTTGGAGCCGTTGAAGCTTGGGTGTTGGAGAAGCCGTAGCTCTTGGACGAGTACTTGGCGTACTTGAAGTCATCTTGCACTTGACGTTCCGGTTTGGTAGCTTGATGCACGAGCTCATTGAGGTTGGAGTAGGGTTGGAAGTCGGCAATCTTCTTGATGGGATGATTGAGGACATGCAAGAAACGTGCCATAGTTTGGTCATCATCTTCCGTTACATTAGCTCTTATCATGGCTATCTCCATTTCCTTGTAGTATTCTTCAACACTCTTTGTTCCTTGCTTGAGGAGTTGGAGCTTCTTGAAAAGATCACAGTTGTAGTAGGTGGGCACAAAGCGTGCTCGCATTACATCTTTCATTTGAGCCCAAGTGGTGATTGGTGGTTCACCTCTTGCTTTGCGGCGCTCAATGACTTGTTCCCACCATATGAGCACATAGTCTTGGAACTCAAGGAATGCCATAGCAATCTTCTTCTCTTCCTCATAGTTGTGCAAACTAAAGATCTTGTCGACCTTCAATGCCCATGAAAGGTGCTCTTCGGGATCATTGCTTCCATTGAACTTGGGCATGGTGAACTTGAGCTTGCCATAGCGTTGCTCTTCATTGTGTTGGGGTCGAGGGTGACGATGACGCCCTTGATGTGGAGGATTTTCAATCTCATATTGCTCTTGGCGTGGAGGATTTCCATAGTCATCTTGCTCTTGTTGAACTTGAGGTTGTGGAGGAGTTTGTCGAGCTTGTGGAGGAGCTTGAGGAATTTGACGGTGCACTCTTGGTTGGTAGTTTCACTCTTGAATTTCTTCGTGAAGTGCTTCCTCTTGATTGCTCCTATCTCGGTTGCGGTTCGCAATGGCTCGACTTGAATCTTGAGGGCACGTTGCACCTCAAGAGCCTGTGCTTCACATTTTTGTTGTTGAAGACATTGAGGTTTGGCGTCTTGTTTGTCTTGATGTTTTCATGCTCGCTCTTCCTCTTGGAGACGTTGACGTTGCCTTTCTTGTGCTTGTGCAAGAGAGACTTGGTGTTGTCGATGACGATGTGCTTGCTCGCCGACTTGCTCTTGTGGATGATTTCCATGTAGAGGATTGCGAGATGCTTGACGGTCTTGACGCACAACTCGACGTAGAGTGTTTGATGTCGGTGTACTTGAGCCGGAGAAGGTGTCATCGGTGTGTCGACTCGAATGGCTCCGTCTTGAGTAGGAAGAAGTGGTAGAATGGCGGTTCACTAACAAGGCACGAATCTCGTCCATTCTTGCATCGTTCTCTTGTTTGTGAGCGTCAAGCTTGTTGTCGAAGTATTCTCTTGTTGATTGCTCGGAGAGTCGCAAGTCGGTGGCGAGATTGTCGATGCGGTCACTCATTGCTTGTTTTTCTTGGTGCAAAGCCCTTTGTGCACCGAAGAGGTGACTCTTGGTGACATATGATGACATGTCGTCATCTTGCTCAATGAAGAGTGGGTTGGTAGAAGAACTTGGCCTATCCATCATTCCAAGCAAATATGGGAGTGGGAGAAAGAGAAGAACTTACACCAAATGTACCTTGACCAATGTTGAAGATGGATCAATGATCACCCAAATATGTAACAAGAAAATAGCACAATTGGTACCAATTCTTGTCGATTCTCACACCTACACAAGTAAAAGCTTATGGTGGATCTCGGTTAGGGTGGTGGCACAAAATTTGATGCAATTGTTAGTGAGCCTCAATAATGTTGGAAAAGGTTCACAAATTTGCAAATGCAACAAGTAGACCAATGGCAAGATATGGTACACGGAGACACACACACAAATAGATAAGTGGGGTCGTGCAACCAAGGAATGAGCCAAAATGTGGAGACCAAGAAAATGCTCTTGTTGCACAACACTAGAGAGACGCTAGCACGATTGTACAATAGGCAGATACGAAACTTGTGCACAACCTACTAAACAAAAATGCAACAACTTCTATCCCAATATGCTGTATGTATGGTATTTCGATGATCTGATCCAAGATGATAGAGTATGACAATCTTAATATAGTATGATGCTATGGTTCTTGCTTATAAGCTCTTTGCTTATCTTTCCCTTTTTGCTTAAAAGCTTGTTTGGCTCTTTCTCTTTTGAGATCTTTTCTCATGCAAAACTTCACGAACCAAGATAGCAATTGTGTATGTGATGACAACTTTGTGACACAAAAGATGATACCAAGATATGCACCACTATGATATGGTATGTATGCTATGGGAAGTATGATCACTAATGTGCACAAGTCACGTTGCCGGCAAATACTCAAAGGCTAGTCTCGATGGTAAGCAACGCAAAAGTAAGGCTATGGTGGTTATCAATGCAATGGCAATAAGTAGACAAAGATGTCATCGAGGTTACCACTGAGGTAGTCGAAATATTGTAGCGGTTGATGTTGGAGATGATGAGTCCTTGGCGAAGACGAGCGGTGGTGATGTTGATGTCGAACCATACCTATATAGCCTAAACACAATAGGACACGGGAACCACAACTCAAATTCTCAAAGACCAAAGACAAATGGCGTGGTAGCGGAATGCAGAAGTGGTATAGTGGATGATGTGGTGAAGACCCTAGGAAGATATGCCGAAGTTCAGAAAATTTGATGGTGTCTACTGATGTTGTAACCTATCTAGGTGGATGGGGGATGTCGATAGCTTCTCAATGAGCTAAAGAACGCGAAAATCGGACTCCAGATGTGTAAGTTATGGGGAAAACTGTCAGACAGCCGAAACTGAAACTGGGAAGGGCGGTAGTACCGCTTTGTGGGGCGGTAGTACCGGTTGTGGTGCTCAGCGGTAGTACCAGTTTTGGAGGGCGGAAGTACCACTGGGGTCGGGAAAGCTGGATCTTGGCGATTTTGGGGCGAAAATGGATGATTTTGGGGTCAAACTTAGATGGATGTAGTGGATGGAAGGTGGGGAAACTTGTGTGGAAGCTAGATCTACCTGCTACACACGAAATCCATGGATCAAATCCAACAAAACTTCATCACACCAACAAATCACAAAAAATTTGGGGCTATTTTTGGTGGGGATTTTCGAAACTGGGGAAGAACACAACAAAATTAGGCTAGAAAACAAAGGGGTAGGGGCTCCAAATTCGTGATCAACCTTGCTCTGATACCAAGATGATGTAGGGTGGAACCCTAGATGCCGATCTTTCACGATTTGGAGAGGATCTTACCGAGAACACGAAGAACACGAGGGGAAAACATGGAGAGAAATCACTCAAACCAACGAGATTCGATTACACATGTGCTAGATTCTCGAAACACAAAGAGATACATGATCCACGATCAACAAGGGACGACACAAAGGGTCTTCTCCGAGAGGAGGTCTTGAGGGTTCTTCCCATGAAGGGGTCTTCAATCCGCTTGGGGGATCTTCTCCGAAGAGGTCGTGAGCTCCGAGGAGAAGTAAGCAAGTGGATGAGCAAATCTCTATCTCAAATATGAGCTATCACAATGCTAACCCTAATACGAAGCTAGGAGACAAGTATATATAGTACAAGGGGTAAGTGGGAGGTACATGGGGTGAAACCCCTCTCACTGCGCGCAGGCAGGCCGGTAGTATCAGTCATGTAGCCAGTAGTTCCGCTGGGAGCTCATGCGGGACGGTAGTACCGTTCAGGTGGGGCGGTGGTACCGCTGGGAGTCCAGGCACTGGTTCTAGAGGTGTACGCCGCAGGGGCAGCGATTGTTCCGGTCGTCAGGGTGGTTGTACCGGTCTTTTGGCAGAAACCGGTACAACCGGTGTAGCTTTGGCTTGCACCGCTCGATTACAAAAGGTGGGCCGGTTGTTGGGCGGTAGTTGGGTGGTTGTTCCGGTCCTTCTCGGCTGGGCAGATCGTCTACATGCTCTTGATGTTCATCTTGCACCGTAACTTCTCCTTGGTTGCTTCCTTGGTACCTAAGCACACAAAGTATCTCCGTTTGAGGTAGTAGCCCTGTCTCAAGTGGTTCAAAGGGAAGTTCAACAAGGAGAGAGTTAACCTCGGATTGAATAGCACATGCTTGAGCTCTTGTCATGGGTCCACTTGGAGCTTGAGTAGTCGAAGTAGTGTCCATGGGGATGACCGTAGGATGCTCTGCATCAGGTGGAGAAACCACATTTTTGTAAAATGTTTAACTACTCTAATACAAATAAAACGGTAGCAAAAACAATTATTTAAATGCTCTTTAAATAATAAACATGTGCAAACTACCTTATTTAGAGTGCCTACTTAATTGTGTCAGTGGCATAATTTGTAGCATTATTTTAGGTATCACTTTTATGATTTATAAAACTAAATAAAAAGAAACTAACAATAAAATAGTAAAGGTTCAAAGTAAAAAAACAAAAATAAAAGGCAATAGAGCCCCCCGGGCCGCACCGGCCCAGCCATCCCCTGGCCTACAAAGCCCCCTTAACCACCGAACCCTAACCCGCACCGAGCATCGTCTCCTTGACCCATCCCCTGCGACCACCTCGCCTGCGCCACCGCTCGATCCGACCGCCTCCGGCCTCCCCGAGACACCCACAAGCTTCGCTGTGAGCTCGCGCAACTCCCACACCTCCTCCTGGCCTCGACCGTTCCCTCCATAGCCTCTAGATTGAGCGTGCCCGGCCTCCTACACGCGCGCCCCGCGCCTGCCTGCACGTGCACTGGCCCCGCATGTTAGGAGGGATAGAGAGGGTTTGGTGGAATAGTTCGTTGTATTGCTTGAGCCTCGTGGGAGTATATATAGGAGTACATGGTCATCTTGGAGTACAAGGCAAGGTGGAATAATATCCTACACTATCCTAGCTTTCCTAATAATCACGATACTCAACATTCCCCCGCGGTTACAACAGTAGTGGCGCGAACGGTAAGACTGGAGAAGAATCTGAAGGTAAGCAGACGGACACCCCCCATAGTCGTAACGGTCAACGCATCGCAGAAGTCGTGGCTGGAGTGGAAACCGACGAGGTTGCTTAAGCAAGGCGGTACCCCTTTGTGCCAATGTCGATGTAGCCGTGAGCGTAGGGTGGTGTAGCCACTGTTGATGTAGCCGTGCGAGGGAGGCCGTGGTCGATGTCGAGTCGGGGTGGCCGGTGTCGAGGTAGTCACCGTGAACCGAGAAGAAGAGCGGCGGCGGCGGCGAGGTCAGACGTACAATGACGGTGCTCGAAGTAGGCGAGGAAGAACCCAACAACATGACAAGGACCGACGCGGACGGTGACGTTCCCGCGCCTAGGAAGGCGACCCAACACATACCACGTAGAAGTCGACGCGCTGGGATGGCGGGGTGGACTGCGCGCCGCGACGCTACGACCCGAAGGAGCGACGCAGTGACAGCACGCGGGTCGGGGCGACGGCGGGGAAGGCCTTAGGGCGGTTGCAGAGACCACGTGCCACACTCGCTACAGCCCGACAGGGTGATGCAGTGGTAGCACGAGGGTGAGTGCAGCCTCGGGGACGGCCTAGAGTGGACGGCCTTGGGGCGGCAGTTGGCTGCGGGCTGCGACCCGAAGGGAGGATGCAGCGGCAGCGCGCAGGGTGGTGCAACCACGGGAACGACCTCAGGGCGACGGCGGGGACCATGTGCTGCGGTGCTATGGCCCAAAGGGGCAGCTCAACGGCGGCGCGGATCAGTGCAGCCACGGGAAGAATCACAGGGCGGCAACGCTGCTGCCCGACGGGGCGAACGCTCCGGCAGCCCGTTGCTCGATTGGTGGTGGAGCGGTGATGTACTTGGAGGCGATCTTCACAAATTCTAGGGACGCGTGTATACGGTTTATGACCGAAGACGCGAGAAACAATACCAAGAAGATGCGGCAGACGATGAGGTATCTGCGAGTTGCATCGCACAGCCGTACGTCGCATGGGCGCGCACCCAAGTGGGACACACATGCATTAGCCAAGGCCAGCATGCATACACATGTGATCCGGGCCGTTCAACGTGGAGCAACATGGGTAGCCGAGAGCGACCAGGCGCGTGAGCAACAAGCCATGCACGGGGCGATGTAGCCAGCGCATGGGACGCATGCGACGGTGGTGCGTGCCACCAGTCCAGCGCACAAGCGTGAGCACCGGCAGGTGTCCTCGAGGCCAGCATTGAAGTACAGCCACGCGAAGACGAGGACGATCTGGGCGACGCAAACCGATCGTAGATCAGAAAACCCAAAAAGAAACACCAACCAAAATGATCGGCGTTAGAGAAAAACCCAGATCAAGGGACCAGGAAAAAGACTCTCTAGGGCAGCCGGTCAACACGACCGACGGACAAACCATAGGTACGGGCGGCGCGGCCCCCGGCGACGGTCATGGCGGCCAACCATCCCGGGGGCTGTGCACAGGGTGGAAGCGGCGGGCGGCAGCTAGGGTTGGATCGGTTAGGCTGATACCATGTTAGAAGGGATAGAGAGGGTTTGGCGAATAGTTCGTTGTATTGCTTGAGCCTCGTGGGCATATATATAGGAGTATATGGTCATCTTGGAGTATAAGGCAAGGTAGAATAATATCCTACGCTATCCTAGCTTTCCTAATAATCGCGATACTCAACACCACACGCCCGCGGCCCCCGCGCACACCCCGCGCTCACGCCCCCCGGCCGCGCCCCTGGCCGCCCTGGTCGCGGCCGCGTGCGCCTGCAACGCACCTTCATGTGTGCCCCGCGTCCAGCTCGCGCGGCCACATGCCTGCCGCTACGCTGCTGCCTGCTAGCTGCTCATGCGCCGTTGCTGCCTCTCCTGCTACCTACCGTTGCTGCGTTGGCTTCCGCTTCTGTTGCTCATGCTGCCACCGCTGCTGCCCCCATTCGTCTGTTCCCCCTGCTCACCCGTGCCGGCTCCATCTGCCGCTCTCTAGCCGCGCCTAGGCGCGCGCCCACCGCCGTTCGTGCCTCTAGCCGCTCTCGAGTGAGCCCACTGACCGTCGGCGACCCCCCTGTGCACTCACACGTTCACCAACCCCCTATAGACGGCTTGTGCTACTGACTTATGGACCCAGCCCGATTAGATTAGTGGTTAAACTAATTAACTAAATGTAAATAGTCACAAACAGGTGGGACCCCCCTGGAGATTAAACTTAATGATTAAAATCAATTAAAGCTTCTCACTATGACATATGGGTCCCACTGGACCTTTGACCAGTCAATGTTGACTGGTCAACAGTTGACTTGGTCCCACCAGTCACCCACTGGTTGGGTATACTTCTGGGTGTACGTACCAATTATCCTATTATTCTCAAAGTAATGGTAATTACAAAAATTCTAAATACTATTAAAACTTTGAAATTAATAGAAAAATAAGCATAACTTGGATGAAAATACTTTATACATGAAAGTTGCTCAGAAAAACCTGATGATTCCGAATACGCACTCTGTTCATTCGCCACACGCCCCTAGCATAGCGAACTTGGAAATGTCCCCCTCTGTTTCATTTGTCCGAAAATGCCAAACACCGGGAATACTTTCCTGGATGTTTCCCCCCTTCGCCTGTATCACCTAGTACTGCGTTAGGTCACCTCTAGCACCGCTTATTGTCATTCATGCATCGTCATGCATCTGTTTGCATTGTATTCATTGTTTCTTCCCCCTCTTCTCTCCGGTAGACTCCGAGACTGATGCCGCTGCTACTGACGTCGGCTACGCTCCTGACCACCCACCCCTTTCCGTAGAGCTTCCAGGCAAGCAAAACCCCCTTGATCATCTCGATATCGTTTACTTCTTCTCTCTACTTCTTGCATTAGAGTAGTGTAGATGTTACTTATCAGTTTGATCCAATACTGCTGCATAGCCTGTCTTTGTTACTACTGTTGATACCTTTACCTGCAATCCTAAATGCTTAGTATAGGATACTAGTACTTCATTAGTTGCCCTACATTCTTATCCGTCTGCCATGCTATACTATCGGGCCGTGATCACTCGGGAGGTGATCACGGGTATACATACACTATACTTTTATACATGATACAATGTTTAGACTAAAGTTGGGTCGGTTCATAGAGTACCCACGAGTGATTCACGAATGTGGGGGCTGAAGGGACAAGTGGTTCCATCCAGGAGTGGTGGACTTAGGTTCCCGACGCCCCCCTGAGTGATACCTTGTGGCGGAGTGACAAGGCAGGTTGAGACCACCCAGGAGAGAGGTGGGCCTGGTCCCTGGTCGTGTCCACGGTTGTTTCTTAATAACACGCTTAATGAGATTTGGATATTTGATATGAGTTGGGTCGTTGGCCTTATACGCACTAAACTCCATGCAGGATAAGATATGGGAAACCGGTGTCATAGTATCAACCGAAGCTCTTCAGACGTCAGCGACTGAGTGGCGCGCGCTGGGTTGGACTACGTAAAGCACCTGCTTGTGTAATGGAGGTTGCCAGGTCTGCTCACCGGCCGCATTCGCAACGTGCAGGGGTGCAAAGGGTGATGGGCCCCTGCGCGCTTAGGATTTAGACCGCGTGTTGGCCTCTCTATTGAGCCTAGGTAGGGCTGCGACGTGTTGATCTTCCGAGGCCAGACATGACCCAGGAAAGTGTGCCCGGCCAGAGGGATCGAGCATGTAGGGTAATGTGGTGCACCCCTGCAGGGAAGTTTGATCTATTTGAATAGTCGTCTCCACGGTAACATGATGACATGGAGTTGTATTCTGACCTCTTACAACTAGAGCCGGATACTTAGTAAACCACACCTAGATAAGTGCCAGATACAACCCGGTGATCGATCTCTCACAGGGTGGTGAGAAGAGGATCGTCGGGTAGGATTATGCTATGCATTGACACTTGATACTATACCAGTTACTCTCTTCTGTTACTGCAAGATGGTGGCTGCCAGAAGCGTAGTCTTCGATAGGAATAGCTATCCTCCTCTTATTCTGGAATTCTACGGTTCAGTCCACAGATACTACCCATTTCATTGATATTGATGCATATGTAGTGTAGATCCTTGCTTGCGAGTACTTGGGATGAGTACTCACGGTTGCCTTGCTCCTTCCTTTCCCCTTTTCCATTCTTCTCAGATGCCACAACTAGATGGTGGAGCCCAGGAGCCAGTGCCACCGCTGACGACTTCTACTACCCCGAGGGTGCCTACTACTATACGTGCAGACCACTGACGACCAAGAGTAGTTTAATTAGGAGGATCCCAGGCAGGAGGCATGTGCCTCTTTGATCTGTATCCATGTTTGTGCTAGCCATTTTATGGCAACTTGTTTAACTTATGTCTGTACTCAGATGTTGTTGCTTTTGCTGACTCATTTGTGTCGAGCTTATGTATTCGAGCCCTCGAGGCCCCTGGCTTGTAATATTAAAGCTTGTATCCTTTTATTTGTGTTTAGAGTTGCGTTGTGATATCTTCCCATGAGTCCTTGATCTTGATAATACACGTTTCCGTGTATGATTAGTGTAGGATTGAATCGGGGGAGTCACAAGTTGGTATTAGAGCCGACTACTTGTAGGAACTCCCCCTTGCAAACTCCTTGACCGAAGTTGAGTCTAGTCATTGCAAAACTTTTACTAACATGGCTGTGTGGCTTACGGGCCCACGTCACCATTGGGTGGTATTAGGGTCTTTTACTCCTCGTCTATACTCTGGGACTCTAATCTCTCTTATATTCGGGTTAAATGAATTTTGCTAACTCTAACATTAGGATCTCGTGATCACATCCACCCAGAGAGCCCCTAATTACAGATGACCGCCTGCTGTACCAAAGATTCAGAAGATACTCTCCGATGTTCTCTCGAGAGTTTGTGCCATCGCTTTGCAATTACCTTCCATCGATAAACCCCTATGGATAACCACATACACTTGCCATTCATAGAATCATTCCCCGTTGATCTTGTTATTACAAGATACCCCAAAATTCTCTCTGTTGTTCCGAGAATACTTTGTGCCTACTGCCTTGAAGTTCTTTGCCACATGAATACCACTATGGATAATTCCTCGCACTTACCAAGTATCCACTCATCCCCAGTTGTTCATGTGTTTCACAAAGTTCTTTGACCTACTATTCGATCTTCTGAAAATGCTCAGTAGCTTATTGCTCTTGAAATTCTTGCTTGCTTGCATTATGGTTAATCCCATAAGTATAGTAATCTTTTTGGCATCCTTCGTCACTATTTTTTTGAGTCCATTGATTAAATAAGTTGCGAATGCTCGCAATCCTCAATCAGATCCTCGAATTCATCCTTCCGACTCAGACGTCATTTTGATCTGGAGCTGGTTCTCGACTAATCAAATTGTTGTCGATTGTACCCCCTAAGGCTATTCGACTTATCCATCCCTAATCAGAGCGTTGCTTCTGATACCTTGACTTGGAATTCACAATTTTACAATTGAGCTTTGAATCAATCAATTGTTTCTATCATCTGATATCCTTGCATTCTTTCTTCTTCTGGTTGAGTACCGATGCTCACATCAGATCCCTTGTGGACCACCATATCCTTTGTTGGATTTGATCCGACAATGTCCTTCATATTCAATAACCTTGTGAGCCTTTCCACTGATATATAATGCCTTCGGTAAATTGTAACCTTTGCTTTTGCAACAATGCTCTACTTTCGAGCTTGTGTTATTTACTCCTGAAGTTTGTGGTATATGTTCCTAAGATCCCCAATGGGTTGAACCAACGCCTTCCCTAGTCTGTGTGAACCTGAAAGATTTCACGGGTCATACTTATCTGGTATTGCACTAGGTAAAACCTTCAACAACTAATGTCATTTTCAAAAAACGAGAGGTGAATAGAAGGTTATACATTGAAGAAGTGGGAGTAGACCTTGAACTTTGTGTTCAAGCCCGTGGACATGATGTAGATCTTATCATGGAAGCTTCTCTTAATTTAATGATTCCCCTGGTATAAGTTCATCTTATATCTGGGGTATGGTCTTTTGCAATCGTGGTTCCGACCATATTGATATTCTTGGAGAAGTTAAAATACTTGTCTTCTAAAGATCCATACACCTGCCCAACCATTATTCCGTCCTACTTTCGAGTATTACCCTCTGTTCTATTGAGAATATCGCAGAAATACGTAACTTCTTATGAGTTTTTCATCAACTATTATTCTTGCTCATTCAATTTTTCCTGCGTTCTGAGTTGTTAGACACTTGTCGGTGTCAAAACCGGCAGACCTCGGGGTAGGGGTCTCGAGCTGTGGATCTGAGATCGATGGGGAACAAGGGTTGATGAACACGGTGTTTACCCAGGTTCGGGTCCTCCCGAAGAGGTAATACCCTATGCCCCACTTGATTGTATTGGATGTATAGTACGGTTACAGAGTAGATCTACCTTGAGATCAGCATGAGCTAAACCCTAAGGTGATGAGGTGATGGATGCAGCTCTACCTCTAAAGACTACAACCCTTAGTTTATATAGACACCAGTAGGGTTAGGGTTACCGAAGGTAGATTACAATAAGGGGTAAAGAGATCCTGCCTATCCTTGACTTGGAGGGCATACCACGGCTTCGTAGATCTTCTGTCGTTATGTGGCTTCACCAGTCCGGCACATATTCGATGGGCCGACACCCTAAGGACCCCTTAATCCATAATTCCCTCAGTAGCCCCCGAACTAGCCTCCAACACCGGGATTGTCTTCGAGCATATTCATATCACCGACTTGCGAGACTAGTTCCTCCGCCCTTTATTCGGTTTGGAGCCGTATTAACTTCGCCGAATACTATCCAAAACCTGGATCAACATCGGGCTTGGGTTCGAGCAGTTTCAAGAATCTGGGATCCGGAGACACCTCAAGATCAAGGTGGGACCATCGGAATTTAATGCCACACCTTGGGGCAAGGGCCTCGTGCACCTTTTCGGAAGGCGTGCGGCCCAATGCCATCTTTCCACGAGCCCATCTTTCTAGCTTCAAGGGCGAGACACCTATTTATAGATCTAGAGGGGCAGGGGACAGTTGATCTTTCCCCTTCACGACGAATAGCAACGGAGAGATTCCCATGTGCCACGGCCGACCTCCCAGGTTCATCTTCGCTTCCACATGGCCCACTCCGAGGAGATTGGTCAACCTTCTCAATCTCACATCTTCAGTTGAGCTATCTGCAGACGCAGGGATACCTCCCTCTGGCAGATTTGGTTTCTGTCCGCGTCGGCCGTATCTCTGTCGACGACCATGCTTCATCGAGAACTCCACTGCTCTAGGCAAGGAGGAAGGGTATGTCTCATGCCTTTCCTTCTAAGATGTTTGAGCTTTCCCGTTCACCTCTTTTTATGGGGTTTGTTAGGGTTCTATGGGATCCAACTCCACCACCTCACCCCGGGGTCCATATTGCACATTTCTAGTTTCGTGGCCCTCTGCAAGATATTCTTGAGTTGCGGGGTCCACTTTGGTTTATGGAGGAAATATTTTTGCCTCCTCCCCCGCCTCCATGGGGGATCCATATTTGAGGTAGGCAATGCTGAATTATGGCAGATAGCTGGACAAGATATCCAATCAGAACCCCACGGAAAGAATCCGAGGAGTGGACCTCAGAGTGGTTTTACATTTAATATGTTCCCCTTACCGATCCAATTCGGCAAGGGTTGCCCCAATACTCAGGCGATCCGCCTATAAAGCAGTTGAACCGGCGACCCAAAGGCCCTTCGCAATAGGGCAGTGAAGAGGTACGTTCGTTGGCAGCCAAAATCAGGCTACTAGCGAGCAGTAAGCTGACCATGATCAAAGTGATGGACATTGCCATTACCCGATGCATGCAACCCCTCCAGCAGAGGTGCCATCCTTTATGGTGCTACAACGGGACCATCAACGTAACTTCCACACGCGACAAGGGCCAGACAATAAGGCGGCATTGGCCAGAATCCTGCCTGATCTCTTCAAGGGAGAGGAGGCGGATTTCGGTAAAATGAGTATCCAAAAAGGTTGCTCCGGATAGAATCCGACATACTGGGTAAGCCATAGTCCACTGTCTTAATTTTATCGATTACGCCCGAACTCTGATTGGTTGTGTTTGACAGGGATGGAGGCGTCAAGTTGAGTCCATTAATTGCCTCCCTCCTCAAACCGGAGATAATTCCTGCGACGATGATCTGGGATCTCATGACGACCTAGAGACGTCAATTTATTTTGAAGACGGGGTATTTTATTACGAGAGCCTTGACGGTGCTAAGGTCGCTGTGACAACCGACCACCCCGGGGTTCTTCCTTCCTCCACCAGTAAGTGAAAAGAGGACCCTCTCCCGAACAAGGCACTTATCTCGTGCTATTCCCAATGTGCTGACTTCCGCTCCCAAGGGTCGCCAAACTACGCGTCAAACAATCTCGAGAGGGGCGCGGACCATGCCGGCTTTGGCCCTTGGGGGATCAAAACAGAATGCCTTCGTTGAAGCAGAAACAACCGCCCCTCGGCCCAGAGGTGATGTATTTGGGAAGTATAACAAGGGTTGTTTTAAATACATTTTTCCTAAAGTTTACCTAACTTTGCAGAATAAAAGTTCCACTGCATCGGTCCGAAGACTTCGCGAGCGTGCCAAGTCACAGCTCCGGTCCTAAGCCTTTGGCACAAGTCGGTGTCTCCTCCGATCATGCGGCTGCCCGCGCGGCTCCGACGGATTTCGAGGATGTTTCGGTCACCAACTCCGAAGTTGAGAGCATGATGAATCATCACCGTCAGAGGGAAACTTTACGTCATACTGCCTTTGCCGATCAGGAATTCAGTGCCTCAATTCGGTGGATGTGTATCTTGGAGTGGCCCGGACAGGTCTTGAAGGGATCATCGGCCTTTTTGCTGCCAAAGTGCAGGTGCGTAGCTAGAATAGCGTAAAAGCAGATCGTGTTCCCTAATCAACTAGCCCCCAAGCCTCAAATTGGGTGAGACGACCAAGTTAAGGGTTCATATTAATATAATCCTTATATGTCGCGAGATAGCAAAGCAACAAGCTGTCCGAGGACCTTGAAGTGTGCCAAACATAGTTTGTCAACACCAAGGCCGAACTAGATGCGGCTTGAAAAGCCACCAACAAATTGTCCGGTAAGTAGAAAACTTGTTGCACAATGTGTAGAAAGGATATATGGTGTATGCATTAACACCTTGTTCTCCATACAGCCGGAGAAGCCACAAGCGAATTGCGGAAGGAGCTTGAGGCTGGCAAACGAGTGATGACGTGAAGTCATGAGGAGAAAAATGAGCTCAAGGTAGAAAATCAGCGGAAAGCCAAGGAAATTGAGGTTTTAAAATCTCAACTGGCGCAAGCCTTGGAGGAGAACCAAAACTCAAAGGCGTCATATTTTGTGAGTATCGATTTTGACTGAACATTGGTGTGATCATCATAGCGTGGTAATAACAATATGCCATACCTTGTGTCTAGGCCTCCTAACTGGGCGGTCTGAGGAGCAGTTTTTTTTATTTGTAAAGAATGTTGTCTTGACCGGACATCGGCTTCTGACCAGTGATCGGTAAGTGTTTCGTCCTACGTGCCTCAGGAAACAAGGCAACACTTTAGGTAACCAGGCAATCCGGCCATCTTGCTTGAACAGACGAAACATGTGCGGAGAGTTATGTTATATTACTGTTTTACGTAAGAAACATCTTCCGATGAAAATAGTACCTCCAAGGGTTCCTTTCTTCAGGCAAAATTATGGTCCGGATACGTAAGATCAACCGAAACCAATGGCTACGGAAAATCCAGGTGGTGAGCGTGAGGCCATATTCACTTCCGTTGGGCCAACTTATTATATTCTGTAAGAACGCTAGCTTTTGGCTTCACCCGTCTGAGGTACGGTCCCGGATGACCCGATCATAACAATCACAGAGGTGATCCCTTTACTCCCTAGCCGAATAGTCGGGAACGTAGGGGTAAACACAGGAGCCAGGCTACCCAGCTTGGCAAAGAACTTAAGTCAAATAAGTGCATATGTTGGCTTAAATATATGAGAAGGATGCAATCAGAACGAATGTGATTTATGTATTATTCGGGTCTTCTAAGGGAGCCCCCATGTAAATCTGGGTGGTACATTCAATGATGTATATAGTACGAGCTTAGAATGGTTCGGTTTAGCCGAACGCTCGCCATATCAAAAAGAGAGAAAGCAGAAAAAAGAAGAGAAGAGATAAGGATGTCTGTTAAATTCAGGCGTAAAAGCGCTGCAACAGGGCTATCTGTAGTGGGCCCGAACTGTCCCAGTAGGAGATTGGGCCGCGTCCGGTCCTGATCGCGTAGGGTTCGTATCCGGACTTATGTGGGGCCGGATCGGTTCGAGGCCGGATCCTTCTTTATTGCTTGAGTTTGGATGTGTTTCTGAGCTGGTGTCTGACTCCGAGCTAGAGACTCGAGTGTATACTATTTTTAGCTTACAAGGCTATGGCCCCTCCTGGGCCTCTTCGACTGTGGTGACGAGGTGCGTTACCGGAGGGGTGCTGATTTTTCGGTTATCGGGTTTAAGCCCAACCCCATCATAGGCCGTAGGCCTAACGACGGAGAATCCCATTGCGCGGAATTAACTTGCCAAGTGGCCTGTCGAATGCTCGAGGGGGTCCGGATTATCCCCTGGGACTAAGGGTGGGACCTGGCCTTCTTGTGCAATTCACATGCCGGGGTTAGAGGTCGAACCGCCTAGGACCAGAGGCGACCCCCGACCCTTGGTTGCCGATTCGTCGCAAGGGCTCAAGGCCGAAGGAGTGTTGTGGAGAAAGGTTCGGCCGAGATCGACTCTTGGCTTCCACCTCCAGATTCTGCCTCGAAGGCTAAGGATAGGCCCTCAACAGACATGGTGAGTCCGGTTAAGGGTGGAGTCTGCCCCCCCACTCGAATCGGAGCCCTCCTGGCTCGAAGCTATTCGGAGGACCGGGGCCGATCCGGAGATCAGACCGGAGGGGGACTTCGGAGCGGGCACACGAGGCCTGCGAGGGTGCGGGAGGGGGCAATGAAACTTGCGAAGACTAGATCGCCCCGTGCGTCCGCAACATGGTCTAGATTACTGAATCGAATTCGGTGTTCAGGAGCGAAGTTTTCGATCCGATCTAGATGACTAGTTGGGTCAGCGTGCAACACGATGCTGCCGAATGTGAAGAGTTGACCGGGAACAAAGAATTCTCCGCATCCGATGCCTTCTCCTACGATTAGGTGAGCCATCGATCCTTTTGGCGACCCCACAGTGAAACTCTCAATGAAAGGAGTAATGCGGTGTCAAAACTAATAGACGTCGGGGTAGGGGTCTCGAGCCGTGGATCCGAGATCATTGGGGAACAAGGGACGATGAACATGGTGTTTACCCAGGTTCAGGCCCTCTCGAAGAGGTAATACCCTACGTCCTGCTTGATTGTATTGGATGTATAGTACGGTTATAGAGTAGATCTACCTCGAGATCAGCATGAGCTAAACCCTAAGATGATGAGGTGATGGATGTAGCTCTACCTCTAAATACTACAACCCTCGGTTTACATAGACATCGGTAGGGTTAGGGTTACCGAAGATAGATTACAATAAGGGGTAAAGAGATCCTGCCTATCCTTGACCTGGAGGGCACACGACGGCTTCATAGATCTTTTGTCGTTATGCGGCTTCACTAGTCCGACCCATATTTCATGGGCCGATGCCCTGAGGACCCCTTAATCCATAACTCCCTTAACACTCAAGGACACCAATAACTGAATCGAGTCTGCACCGCAATTAAACAACTCTTAATAATCTTCTTTACTTACCAGTTTGTACCCGATCATGTTGTTCCTCGCCTGATTGGCTATATCATTATCGTGTTGATTTTAACTGTGCTGCCTGGTCTTTATTCTTGGGGCACAACTTTCGACGATGAACTAAGCTTATGTCGATTCCTTCCTCTTATCGTTCCACCTCGAATAGCAAGCTTGATTCCTCATTGGTGTTGTATCCGTGGATCCAATAATCTTTCGATGCATCAGTCCTTTTGCTTGATGCGGTCGTTGTTCGATTGCTTCATCATGGAGCCTCCCAACAAAATTTGTCGTGATTATCATCAACATTTTGACTCCTCCCAGGATATCAATCGAATTCATGATGATAAGTACCACCCTCATTCCTTGGTAAATTGAGTTACCATCAACAACATCCTTAGCTTCCTTTCATCACAAACTTGTTCATGTTATGGATGCACCTTGCTATCCAGCGTGTATTATGTTCAACCTTCAAGTATTAATGTCTTTTATGCCAAGGATGTTGTGAGTATTGCTCACCCCTTAAGAATTCTTGGTATAGTGATACTTCTCACCATCACCATTCTTTCTTGGTCCCCGTTTTGTTTCGAACCGGAATACCAGCAAGTGAACGATCATGCTTGGATTCAGTACTTCTAGCAACCCTATAGCTTTGAAGTTAATGGTCGATAGTTTCATTCCAAGTCTTTTTGGTTATTGAATCATCATTCTAACAGTAACTGTGCTACTTGTTCCATATTTCCAGGTGCACTTTCATTCAATGTTTAAATATGGAGGTCCTCCTCGAATGTACTTCATTTTATACTTTGGTGTGTCCAATGCTATCACCTTGTGCACTTAATTGTGGAAATCCATCTTTTTGGAAAATCTCGATGAATTGTTGCTAAGTCCATCAGCCACATCCTCATCTTATCCATGGTTAATGATCAACTCTTTGTTTTGGAGTGTGCCTTCGTACTTTATTTCGCGAGGATCTTGCAATGTCATCTTGTCAATTTGTGTTGTACCCTTTTCTTCTCAGGCATCCTGAGTCTGAGGTATCCTGACACCAATTAGATCTGAATCTCGGTCATATATGATGGTTGGAACATATTTCCAAGTGTTATAACATTGGTCCTTATATAACACGGTAAGGTGATGTCATGCCTATCACACCTGGCCGGAGGACCTATTGTTATAGTACCCTTTTTAGCAAGGTTAGCCATTCTGCCATGAGGAAATTGTAAGGCTTATTCCATAAGTTGTTCCTGGTGGATCCTTTGTGTACCCAAAGTCTGACCTTTACCTGAAGACCATGTCAATGCTATCTCGAAGCATGTCTGTGGTACTCCAATCATTAATAAGAACATTTAAAGTGCAATGCTAAATTTTCTTTATCCATTGTCCAAACACCATTGTATGCACAACTTCATGAAATTCCTCTCCACTTACCTAAAGGGTTTTCTACTTTCTATCTTGTCATGGATATCATGCTCTGCATGTCCTTGGGAAGGGTATACCCCTGAGATATGTGTTTAAACACATTTTCCTTTCCATTGTTCTGTTTAATCTAGAAATCACATTTTCCTTTCCATTGTTTTGTTTAACCTTTCTTGTGAATTATATGATCTAAGCAGAAACAATTCCTTGCTTATGTAAACACCTCGGTGTAAAACTCTATCAGTAAGAGACCTTGTTACTATTGTTGATGCCATTCTGGTAACCACTGATGGACGAGAACTTTTCCTATTGGTCCGCCTCATTTCAACGAGCAGGAAAATGGTTCTCTTCATCCCATGCCCTTTGTACCGATGTTGTCGCCGACATAACTAACATGCTATCCTCTGACATGCCTTGCTTGCATGATCGTGCAAGATGTTAGCGCCCTTTCTACCTTTAACCGACATGGTGGGCCCATAAACTACAGTTCCACAGGATAAAAACCTGACTCTCCTGCACACCCCCTGTTCACAAATTTATTCCTCGTGTGTGGCCTCGTATGTAATTCACGAGCCACCTTCCGAGAGATCATCAATTCTGGTATCAGACACAATACTTATTTCCATTGCCCTGAACCCCTTTCACACTCTGTTTCAGGCAACAGACGACTGCCTATCCGCTTGAAATTTCTTATTGCATCTTCTTACCTTGCTCTCGATGACTTTCTTGAATTTCAACATGAGAGATGCCTCTATGCCTCGTTCACTGAGATAGCCCCCAGGTACCTAGCAAGTGTTGAGCTTCGTCCTTCCCAAGTCTTCCCCCTTATCTTTTCCGCAAGTACGATGGAGATCCTGAAGATAGGATGCCGGCTTCATCATGATGACCTGAAGCAGAGAAATGAAGACATCAACGTAGTGGATCGACCTGTTCGAGAAGATCAACCAAGACCGAGAAGAATTGTTAGAATTTCGTAGCCTAGTCTTTCTCCTTACTCCACCCCTTAAAATCTCGTGCCGGATTTTGGGTTCTACAAACCCTTGAGAGGTTCAAACTCTGGGGTGCATGCGGAGATCTCAACCTGCTCAACCTACCTACTCGCGAACCTCACAGCCTATCGTGTTGAGCTCGAAGGGAAAGGAAGACACGATAGTTTACCCAAGTTCGGGCCACCTTGCAGTGTAAAACCCTACTCCTGATTTGTGGTGGATTTGCCTCGGGGGCTGCAGAAGAACTAGTACAGTGGAGAACAGTCTCAGGAGGCGTGTTATTGAGCTCGGGTGAGGTGGTGAGGGTGGAATGGATTCGACCCCCTCTTCTATCTCTTGTGGATTCGATCCGCTTGCATGGTTGTGGCTAGGTCCTATATATAGTGGCCTTGGTCCTCTTCCCAAATGTAGGCGGGAAGGGATCCCACAACGGACAAATTTGAAGGGAGAAAACAAGTACGTCCTATCCTGACTAAAGTGGTCTTCACCTGTAAAAGCTTTTGGTCGTGATGCTGCGGTGGGCTCAGCGATGACCTCCGTCTTGCCATCCTGGCGGTCTTGGTCTTGTTGCACCAGAATGGAAACCTTTGGTTGATTCCTCGGGACCCCGTGCCTGCTGCTTGCCTCCTTTGAACCAAAGGGGAAATTGGTACTCTGCACCCGCTGGCGCCCACCTGGCGCCCGTCTGGCCTTGGTCGTCATGGCTCACATCAGCCGAACCTCACGAGGTGAGGCTTGCATAGAAATCTCCGCTCCTCAGGAGCCAGCCTGAGGGGGATGATCCCCTTGGAGGTCTTGGTGTTGTCTGCCTCGTGAGGCTTGGCCCCTCACGAGGGTCGTGAGTTGTTTATGCTGAAGCTGGGCCGTACCAGGCCGTCAATGGAGCCACACCGTGGGCCGCAGGCAGGCTAGTCTGGGTACCCCCGTATCTGGAACGCCAACAATAGCCCCCAGGCCCAAGGCACACTCGAACTTGGCTTCTGGGCGAAACCAACGGGCAAGTGCGGAGCGCCGCAGGCCCTAACCGCCTGCGGCCTTGGACGACGCATGGCGATTGATGGGACGAGGGCGTCTCCACTTCCCCATGCTGCCTTGAAATCTGTCCGACTTGACGAGGCGATGCTGCATGCATGAAAACATCATTGCGCGAGATCATGGAGGCCGGCGGTTGGAGTGCTGCCTCGGAGGAAGCGGCCCGCGGGACGCGGCCGTGGGCGCTGGGCTAGCCTCCAACCCCACCGGCGTCTCCTCCAGCAGCAGCGACGACTCCTAGGAATCCAGCGACTCTCCTGAGCCCAGTGATTCTCCGGAGTCGAGCGATGACAGCTTCGTGCCACCAAGCTCTCGCCATGCTCGGAGCGAGGCAGCTGCAGCCGCTCGGCGTCGCCAGTGACGTGCGCCAGCCTGGTTCCTTGAAGACTTTCTTCTTTTGTTTCCCTGTGCGGAATTATGACCAGCCCCGTGGGGGTATGTAAGAATCGTGAAGCTTCAATCCTAGTGTTGCTCTTCTTGTCATTGCATTGAAATCATGTATCCCGCTCCGGCACGGTTCTCCCTTTCCTCTTCTTAGGTAGCATAGCACTCTACGCCGACGGGACCCAGTCCCCAGGAAGGCTTCAGCCATCGCTAGTATGCCAGGTCGCGATGCCGTGGTCAAGGCCAGGAGGTGAGCGGCCCGAGGTCCGGTGAGAGCTCCTGAGGCACGGTGCTCATGAGGTCCCCCTTGGCGTGCAAGCATCTGCCCAAGAAATGGAAAGGGAAGCGACACTGCCCAAGAGGGACTATGGAAGTCGGGCGATTGGGTCACGAGATTTATGCCGGTATGCGAGCGACTTATCTTTTAGTAACTTGTAGCGGTTCCCTTGGGTGGTGCTCACTTGTGCTTTCGAGGTTGCGCTGCTAGGTAGGGCCCGCGATGCCCATTCCCTTTTGTCGCTTGTCTAGGTGCTCTACATCCTCGGGTCCCGGCCCTCAAGCAGGCTCCGCCACCGCTGGTATGCTAGGTCGCGATGCCGTGGTAAAGGCTAGGGGGTGAGGGCTAGAGAGCCAGTAGGGGCTCCTAAGGCGCGATGCTCAGGTGCCCCCCTTTAATGTGCAAGTGACTCACGTGATAAGGTGATGGCCGTCGGGCCCTCTCGTAGCTAGGCTGTGGCACCCCGGCTCAGAGCAACCGGTTTACCATGCATTGCCAGCCGAGAGACCTTGTCTTCTGGCAACACACAACATCTTGGTACATAAAACAATCGCTTTATTGATGCTAGCGGATCAGAGTTTATATTACAACAGTTGGCGAGGCCAAGCGGCACACACGGTGCGGCTGAACAATATGTACATTATTTAGTGAACATAAAGGGCCTCGATCACAACTACACGGCAATGGAACAACATCGTAGCGGAACTCCAAAGCATAGGGACACCGATGTGGACACGATCTAGACTCAGACATCACTCCTTTCCAAGGGGACTTTCCTGAAATCTGGCATGACACGCCAGGTCAGTACATTGAATGTACTTGCAAGCTCACAACAAGCATAAGCACAATGACAAACAATATCATGACAATTAACCAATTTATAACAATGCAACAATATATCCAACATGCTGTGACCATGCTCTTGTGATAAATGTCCCTCAGACTGGCTTACCAAACGTGATCGTTCCTGGATCACAAACGTGCCAACCCAGAGACATCTCGTGATCCTTCCGGCGATCACAACCACGACCAATAATTGGCCTCAAACTGTGATCCTTCCGGCGATCACAACCACGACCAATAATTGGCCTCAAACCGTGATCCTTACGACGATCACAAACACGACCAATAATTGGCCCGTGATCCTTACGGCAATCACAACCACGACCAATATTTGGCCCGTGATCCTTACGGCGATCATAACCACGACCAACATCTGGTCCAAATCAACACGATGGCCTTTCCGCCACCAACACAATGCAAACTTCATACTTAGTGTGCAAAATTCATTAAATGTTGACCCATGGTGTGACCTACTTTCAAGCGTGTCCTTAACCGTGGACTCGGCTATCGATAGATTAATACACTCTGCAGAGGTAGCGCACTGGACCCACACCACGGAACCCATGGCCTCGCACTCCCATTCGGGTGGACCAACGGCATTCCGACGAAACCCCTCCATTGCCATGACAGTCTCCCGGCCACTCCGACTCACTCCCCATCGGGCTAGTCCTGGGTGGCCCCGTGTCTACCAAAGACACAACGACCACCGTCGTGGCCAAACGATCCCACACGGGGACCCAGTACAAAAAACTTAACAACGGGCACACAAGGTTATGCCTGCTTACCGGGCCAGGGTACAGCACGCCCATAACCTTCCCTTGTTGGAGGCACCGACCAGAGGCATGACAATGAAACGAATAAAGGCCGTTCCATACCGGAAAATGTGGTTGCACTGGGAAAGACTCGATTCAGCGACACCATGACCCGGTCAACAACATATTCAAGTTGAGTTATTATCAGGTTCAACTTAAAGTGAAAATAACCGGCGTCATAATGCCATGACATGCATCACCAACATATGCATCACATATCAACAGAAATGACTAAGTCAACTATGCTCACACTGAGCATCAACAACTCTAGATACTTCTCTGGTTAAGATCAAGCCTCACTTCAACCAGAATCTTTTCTAGCAAATTTATCATTTTTACTCATGCAAGAAAGTAATTCCACTAATTACTCATATCCATAGCCATATTATTCTTTCATCACCCAAAAACTAAATCCTTGCTAGTTTACCAACTAAGTTCACTTCAAACTTTATGTAAATCAAGCATATTTACTTTAACAAGCATTTAACAGAATATAATTAACATATTAATAATTTAAATGCATGGATAATCATTTGTTCAAGTAGAAAATCAGAAATATTGTAGTGGCACTATGAATATGTTGCTGTGGCTTGCCTTAGTGTAGATGAGGTTCACAATCCTCCTGGTGATCCTCAAGACAAGCCTGACCTTCTGAAAATATTTAAAAACACAAAAAGAAATCATCAAGAAACCTTATGAAATTCACCAGAAAATCTAGACAGCAGGGAAAAATCCCATCTTTGGTGAGCTGCTAGATTTTTGGACAAAGAACACAATGCAAAAAGAATCAATGCATTTGGACTTATGGTTAAAAAGTTTTGGCCGTTTGAAGTTCTTTGGATTTAAATGAAATTTGAATTAAAAATAAACAGACTGGGGGGGGGGTGACGTCGAAGGCGTAAAAGCCTAGGGCGCCACCACTCATACCGTTCGCGCGCGTACAGAGTGGCTGACTAGCGGGCCCTGCTAGTCAGGTGAGGTGGAGGGGGAGAGGGAAACATAGAGCGGCGAGGCTTCGCCAGAGCGCATGCCGGCGGCGAGGTCTCTTGGTCGAAAATGAGAGGGAGGGATCAAGCGAGGAGACGGAGGCGCACCTGCCCATACCCGTAGAATGGCGAGGGGTGGTCAGACGGCGCCGGAAACAGCCTCTCCAGCGGAGGCAGAGAGCAGCGGTCGCCGGAGATGAAGACGACGACGACTAGGGGTGACTCCATGGGCTCCAACCGGGCGGAACGGCACCACCGGAGAGTGGCGGAGGACCTGGAAGGGTTGCCCTCGCATGGGAAGGGCTGGAGCTGCGGGGACGACCCGAGGGGATCGCCGACGAGCTCGAGCTCGGGGACGGCGGCCCACGGCCTGCCCGACCGAGCTACGGCTATCTACTTGCTTGTGGGGTGTGTGGGAGCGGAGTGGGGTGCTCGAGGAGGCTGGGGGTGGCCGTATTTATAGGCGAGCGGCGAGGGGGGTTTGGGTTCCACCATTGGACACCTAGCCACGACGCCCGGCGACGAACAATGTCAGTGAGAGAGGGGGAAGAAGACGTAGCTCACGCGGGGACTGTTGGCGAACGGAGACGAGCACAGGGGCGAGAGGAAGACGACGAGCATAGTGCACCGTGCACTGTGATGTTGGCCGGATCGTGCCCGTGCGCGCTGCGGTGAACTCCGGTGTCGGCGAGTGCCAGGGCGGAGTTAAGTGAGTAGAGACGGTGATGGTGGCGCCATGTGGCATGCTCGGGCAGGCGGGGCAGCGAGCACGCACGCAACAGAGCGCTCGACGGCACTCAGAGCGAGTGTTTTGCATGCCAGCACACCTGGACGAACGCGGTCACCACGTGAACTATGACCTCAGGCCGACCTAAGCCCAAACTTCTTGTCTGGCGTGTAGTCCGTGGTAGTTTTGACTGTTACCACGCGTGGTGGGTTGGGTTCCAGGTGTAGTAGAAATGAGTTTACACTCCCCGTAAGTTTCTGGACAGTAACTTTGAAGGTTTACTGTGGTCAAACCACTGGGAGTTGAGGGCTGAGCTTTGGAGGCTAGCCAACATTTACTAAGGTGAAGATGCACAAGAAAAACCAGCTACAATGGAGCAAGTAAAATGGTAGTTGCTGTAGAATCTACCATTTCTGTCCAGGAACTTAAATATTTTCTATAGCCAAAATATTTCAAAAAGTAAAATGGTAATCTGGCTGGATGTGGGTCCAGGCCATCAGTGTCTGTAATTGCCGGCTTCTCCACCGACCACTGGGTCTCGCCGACTTGTGGGTCCTGCCGGCTGCCAGCCTCTTGGCCGACAGGATGGGCCCACTGTCCGGGAGTCTTGTCGGCTGCTGGTTACTGTAGCCTTACTCTTGGTGACGAGGGCTTTGTCGGGGTAAGCATGGCTACAGTGCCGCCGCCTGGCGAGCTTTCATTGTAGCCTCACCCCGTCTTCTCTGCTTAATGGAGCACAAGCTTCCAGGGTGGGGGTGTGCCGACTATTGGGAGCCGGCCTCCCCCCAGGCCGACTGGGGAAGCTTGGCCGTCTTCTGGTATCTCTCTGGCCGGAGGGGCCCGCCGCCAACGGGCCGTACTGATGGCTTGTCATGGGTGATGTCATGGTCAATATGGCAACAGTGCCGCGCCGGACGGGGAGTGGCCGCCCTGTATGGCGCACTGTGGTCACGCTTGCTCCAGGATTCGGGGGTGGCAGACTTCACTGTAGCCACGCCCTGTCTTATCGCCGTTATGTGGGCGCAAACTTAGAGGGTGTGAGCTGGGCCGGCTGCTAGGAGCCGGCCCTCTAATGGCCGGCTGCTAGGAGTCAGCCCTTGTTGAGAGGGCTTGGAGAGCCTTGCCGCCTTCGGGCAGCCGGCCGGTTGGACAGCCGGCCAGGAGAAGGCGACCCTGCGTCTTGGATGTTTGAGGGCGCAGTCGGCCCGATTTTTTTTTGAAGAGCCAGGGGGAGCTGGTTAGGCTACCCGTGGTCATTTACTCCAATAGTAGTCCTCGAAGCTGGACAGGCTTCGCAGCTAAAAGGGGGACGAGAAGCCGGGGTAGTTTCCTATCTTGAACAGCCGGCAGCTAGGAGCCAACCTCAATCAGACGCGCTGTCTGGAAAGATTTGGAGTCCGAAGGCGGGAACCAGCTGGCGTATGTGCCGGGCGGCGGGCCGTCCGCTTGCTGTCCGCCTGCCATGTGCACCCTTCAGCTGTGAAGCCTGGCCAGCCACCACTGTGCCTGCCACCACTATGCATGACGAGACGTCGCTGCAGATCTAGGCCCGCCACCACTGTGCCACGGCCCACGCGCGGATCATCTCTGGTCGAGGCGGACGGTTTGCCTTCCAGTGGCAGTTGCCGCGTGCTTTTAAGGCACAATAATCGCGGGTCGTGGGGGAGTGGGCACAGTTAATCCCACGCCCCCCACGTCCCAACCCCTTGGCTTCGTCGCGCCGTGCCTATAAGTAGGGGGAGGAAGGGGAGCGGCAGACGCACGCGTGCTCGCCTCCCACTCCGCCATTCTCTTCTTTCTTAATCTTCTCTCCGCCGCTGCTGCCGTTCTGCTTCTCCGGCGACCTTGCAATGCCGCATCCTTGCCGTTGCAAGGGTGCGCTTCCACCGTTGCCGCGCCTTTTCTGTCGAGCTCTCGCCGCCATGTCGCGCGTTGGGGCTTGGGATGGCTCCAACGTACACGTGGACCCTATCGACTTCCTCCGCAAGACGCGGCGGCTGCCCGGCAAGGATTATGTGAAGGTACGCCTTGCGCCGAAGCGGGAGATCTTGCCGGCACCGGAGGAGGGTGAGCGGGTCATCTTCCGCTCGCACTGCCTGTGCGGCTTCGGCCTTCCAGCAAGCGGTTTTCTCCGTTCCTTCCTCGACTTCTATAATCTCCAGCTGCACCACCTCACCCCGAACACGATGGTGCTGCTGTCCACCTTCGTTACTTTCTGCGAAGGCTTCCTCGGCGTCCTCCCCACCATCGAGCTCTAGGGGCAGTTCTTCTACTCCAAGCTCGGCACCGTCGTCAAGAGCGTGCCGGCTTAGTGCGGCACCTTCATCGCGGTGCGGAGGCCGGCGGCCGACAACCCCTTCCCGCCTATCGCACTGATCTAGTCGGTGAAGATGTGGCAACAGTCCTACTTCTACGTGAAGAGCATCTTCCCGCAGGGTGACTGGGTCAACCTGCCGGCTTATGTAGCCGGCCCGCCGACTGGGAAGCGGCCCAACTGGTCTTATCAGGCCAGGTCTTTGTCGCCTTCTGGAGCCGCTGCCGTCGCGAGGTTCCGGGTGTTGATCAGGTCAGAGGGCCTGACTGGGCCTGACTTGCTCACCGCCTTCGTGGCGCGCCGGGTGCTTCCGCTCCAGGGTCGGCCTCACCTGATCTGTCAGATGAGTGGGCACCTCGACGCCAGCCGGCTATGCACCAAGGAGATGCCTCACGACGAGGTAGCTCACATCGTGAACTACCTTGCCAACTGCAAGCTTACGGAGGAGTGGCAGTTCGGCAAGGAGCCGTACTCGCGCGCTACCCCCCGCCTATGATGAGTTTTCCTTCTCTTCTCTTTTCCTTCTGTTGCCGAGTTCTTCTCGGCCGACTTAACCAATCGACCCTTCTCAACAGAGCCCCCTCTTCCTGCCGACAGCCGGTGCCGCGGGGCCGGAGCGTGAATATCTCCCCGACCGGATTGAGAGCGACGTGGACGGCCCCGACTTGGGGACGGCCGCCTTGGACGACGACGCCATGGGAGGAGGCGGCAAAGCAGGCGACTCTGGGCTTGGAGCCGGCCTCGAAGATTGGCCGGACGACGATGAGGGGGAAGTTGCCCCGCGCCGTCAGCCCGCGTCCGACCAGCCGGGTGGGAGCTCAGCTGCCGCACCGGTCGCCCGAGGCGGCGCGCCGAAGCGCCGGACCACGTCGAACCTGTTCGGTAGCCGGCCAAAGAAGCCCAAGGGCTCGACTGCGACGACCAAGCGGGACAAAGCGGCCGCGAAGGCCACCCGCTTCCGCAAGGTGGTGAAGGAGCCGCAAACGGTTTTTGCGTAAGTTCCAACTCCCTCACTTGTTATTTATTTCTTCTTGTCATTTTCTTCTGATTTTTCTTGGCCTTTACCTTGGAAAAAGGGCTCCGCCCTCTCTTGAGCGGACTGCTGCCGCCTCCGTGGTTGGAGCAGCGAGCGGCTCCACCAGCACCCACCGCGTGGACTCCCGCGCCGAGCTTCAGGCGACGACGGAGTGTTACGCACGGGAGGCATGTGAGGAGCGGGAGGTGGAGCAGCAGAAGGCGGCTGCCGCCAAGGCGGCGCAGGAGGCGGCGGAGGAGACGATGAGGGCGCAGGCCGACGCGGCGACCAAGGCCCAGGCAGATGCCGCGGCTGCGGCGCAGGCGCAAGAGGCTTTGCACAATCAGCCTCCATCGCTCTTGATCCCCCTTCGCTTCGTGGCGCCTGAAATCCCGGTGGTGCCGCCAGAGGGAGCCGGCGGCGACCAGCCGGTGATGGAGAGGGAGGAGGGCCTCGTCGCCCCGGTGAAGGAGGCGGCTCCGACAGTGCGGACTGGGGCGGACCAAGGCAGCCGGCCCAGCGTGCCGCCTGTGCTATCGACTGGAGGCGAGCCGACTATGAGGGCGGACCTTGTGGTCCAGCCCTCGGTGCGCCAACGCGCGGGGAAGGAAACCTCGGCGCCGAACCCACAGAAGGCCGCGGGCTCGAGCTCATCGGCCTTGGATCTGGAGACGGTGAGCGTCAGCTCACCAGGGTGGACGCCGGGTGGCGGGACGGCCATGCTAAACGCGGCGGCACAAGATGTCCGGAACCAGCTTCAGTCCCAGGCCACCGTGCTGAAGCAGTACAACCAAGAGTTCCTGGTAATGCGGTCAACCATCCGGGTAAGCTTCTTGCTTTTTTGCTTCTTGTTCTTGAATTCTTCCATGGGGGCGTGTCAGTGCACCCACTAGGTGTAGTCCCCGAGTTCCGAGTCGGCTGCTGAGCAGGCGGCTTGGAACTTCTTAGTAGACTCCGGGTGCTAACTTGTCTTTGTTTGTTTGGCTGTTCCGTTTTGCAGGACTATCACAACCTCCGTGCGGCTGCCTTCAACTCCCACACCCGGGAGCTGACTCAGAAGACTGCCGACTTGTCGGAGAGTCGGAGTAAGTGCTCCATCCTCTGTATCTCGTGGGGGCGCGTCAGCGCACCCACTGGGTGTAGTCCCCGAGAGTCGGGTCGACTGTTGAGCAGTCGGGCCGGATCTTTCCCGGCGACTTCATTCTTATTGCTTTTTCTTCTTTGCCGTTTCTGCAGAGGCCAGCGCCGACCTGCGACAGCAACTGGGCGAGGCCCAGACCGCCCTGCGTGCTAAAGAGGTTGAGAGCAACACCTTGGTTCAGGAGCGCGACCGCCTGACCAAGAAGTTGGCCGACCAGGAGGAGAGCCACAAGGCGGCCCTGAAGGTGGTGAATGTCACGCCCAATATGCGACCCTATCCAAAAGGAACTCGAAGGTCCCACCAAGGATAGACCCGCATATTGAAACGCTTTTCAAGGTGGATATCATTACATCAACATTACATAATAGATGGGGATACATACAAGAGGCATACAATGTCACACGAATACATCAATACATCATACATAAAACCACCATCCGACTACGGATGAAACACAAACAGAAACTCAAATGATATCCACCCTGCTAGCCCAGGCTGCCGACCTGGAACCTATCCCCTGATCGAAGAAGAAGCAGAAGAAGAACTCCAAAATAAGCAAACATCGCTCTCGCGTCATGATCATCGCTTAACCTGTACCTGCAACTGTTGTTGTAGTAATCTGTGAGCCACGAGGACTTAGCAATCCCATTACCATGGGTATCAAGACTAGCAAAGCTTAATGGGAAAGGAAGGGGTAAAGTAGTGAGGTTGCAGCAGCGACTAAGCATATATGGTGGCTAACCAACGCAAATAAGAGCGAGAAGAGAGCAAGCGAAATGGTCGTGAAGCTAGCAATGATCAAGAGGTGATCCTGAACTCCTACTTACGTCAATCATAACCCAAGAACCGTGTTCACTTCCCGGACTCTGCTGAAAAGAGACCATCACGGCTACACACGCGGTTGATGCGTTTTAATTCGGATCTGGTGTCAAGTTATCTACAACCGGACATTAACAAATTCCCATCTGCCACATAACTGCGGGCACGGCTTTCGAAAGATAATACCCTGCAGGGGTGTCCCAACTTAGCCCATGATAAGCTCTCGCGATCAACGAAGGATATTCCTTCTCCTAGGAAGACCCGATCAGTCTCGGAATCCCGGTTTACAAGACATTTCGACAATGGTAAAACAAGACCAGCAAAGCCGCCCGATGCGCCGACAATCCCGATAGGAGCTGCACATATCTCGTTCTTAGGGCAACACCGAATAAGTCAAGCTACGAGTAAAACCAGACCTCGAGTTTCCCCGAGGGGGCCCCGCAGGCTGCTCGGTTCGGACCAGCACTTAGAGAAGCACTGGCCCGGGGGGGGGGGGCTAAAATAAAGATGACCCTTGGGTTAATTACACCCAAGGGAAAGGTAGGTGGTGGTGAGGCAAATGGTAAAACCAAGGTTGGGCCTTGCTGGAGGAGTTTTATTCAAAGCGAACTGTCAAGGGGGTCCCATAAATCACCCAACCGCATTAAGGACGCAAAATCCGGGAACATAATACCAATATGACGGAAACTAGGGTGGCAAGAGTGGAACAAAACACCAGGCTTAAGGCCGAGCCTTCCACCCTTTACCAAGTATATAGATGCATTAATAATATAAGAGATATTGTGATATCCAAACATAATCCTGTCCACCATGAAGCAATCTTCAACTTCACCTGCAGCTAACAACGCTATAAGAGGGGCTGAGCAAAGCGGTAACATAGCCAAACACTGGTTTGCTAGGAAGGGTGAAAAGGTTAGAGGCTGACATGGCAATTTGGGAGGCTTGATAGAACAAGGGATAGGTAGCGCAGCATAGCGATAGAACGAAGCAACTAGCATAGCAATGATAGTAGTGAGATCCAGGGTAGCGGTCATCTTGCCTGAAATCCCGCAAGGAAGAAGAATGAGTCCATGAAGAAGATGAAGCCACAAAGACGAACCAAGCATAGACGAACGAATCCTCACGATCGCAACGAAACGGGAACTATCGAGAAGAAGCACACAACAAGGTAAACACACCACACATATACATGACATAATGCACAACCAAACATGACACATGACAAATCTACATGAAGCAACTCATGGCAAGAGATGATGCAAACAAGAGCAACACATCAAGGCAAGTTTAAATGAGGCCGAAAACAACATATAACAACTCCGGTAGGTCCTCCTATGCAAATTTAGAAATTGGTACAGAACTGAATAAACCTTATGTTCAAGTTGTTAAACATCAAGTTAATATGCACCAAGATGATCTACACGAAATTCTAGTCAAGTTACATATAAAGTTCATTAGATTCGGAGCTACGGCCTAGAAGATATGAGCAAAACAAGGCAAACATGGCATTGATGCAAAATGCATCCAAACATCAAGCAAACACCTCAAAACAAGGATGCAACATGATAATATGAAACTACTTGCAAATCTAAGCAAGTTTCATATAGGGCACACTCAAAACGGAGCAACAGTTCAACACATACACTCTATACAAGTTTAAAGGACAAGCTGTCCAAAACAGCAACTAGGCATATAACAAGCATCAAAACAATAAGCTACAGCACCTCAACATAAGAACAAAAGGCATGGGAATGAAGTACAGATAAAGCATAACAAAACATGAACACTGAGCTAACTCCAGAAATCACTAGAACATGCTCAAAAGGACATGTCAAGATTGCAAATAATAACAGTTTCAGGCTTCAGAAATAACATCAGGTTGCAATGTTTAGGGCTATCAAACAACATGTTACAAGAACTTAACATGGCAAACAAAAGCATGGCATGAATCTACTAATAATCTCATATAACAAATGTCCCTTTCTGACCATGAGCCAAAAGGGGACAAAAAATATGATGGCACCCATGTAAACATGGCAAATGATATGACAGATTCATACATGGCAGGAACAACAATAAGTAGGCATGTTGGTGAGCTTGAACCACTCACCACAGAGCAATACATGGCATGGCAAGGCAATCAACAGTAATAATACATGTTTATGAAGCTAAGCATGGCAAGAGCAAGTTCATAGGGTGCATGGATCACTAACAACAATCATGGCAACATTGAACTTAATGTTAACAGGCTGACAGCAACATTATTTAGCAAGTTGGGAACAAGATTACAACAAGCTACAGCAGGCTATAAATTCAACCAAGGGCATGAATGGATAGGGAATGACATGTGTAACAAAACATCCTTAGTGAACATCTCCAGATTATGCACATGATCACTTGTAGAAGCAGGTTTACATAGCATCATGATATAGCTGATTCAGACTAGCAAAACAGTAACAACAAGTACCCTACTTAACGAGCTCGATGCACTCACTACAAGACTCACAAAAATACATGGATTGCACCACTGTGAAGATGGCATGATGTAGTACAAAACACATGTAGAGCTCATGCTCATAAGATGCACACACAAAATGCAATGAAAAAGACAAAACAGCAAGTTATAACAATTTCAGCAGATTAACATCATATAGCACTCTTGCAACGATGATTCGGGCATCACGATCGATGCAAACAAGCATGGCATAATGGAATGAAATGAAGAGCATCTCACAGCGAACATTTTGATATATTACACGCACGAAACGGAACAGTATGCACGGAGATATGACAGGTCAAACATAGCATCAGAATGTCAGGGATTTGGCCTTATACAAAAAAAAACAGAGCGAGCAACGTTTAACTAAACGATGCCCAGGCGCGGGATAGCGGAGCTCACCACGTGGGCTCGGCCTAGTGGAGGAAGAGGACGGGGCGGGCCGGCTCTGGGCCGTGAGGAGGCCCACGTGGCCGGCGGCGTCGATCCCCTCCCCGATCCCGATTGGATCGAGGAGGCCGGGGCGGCGGCGGTGACTAGCGAGGCGGGGTGGCGCTCCGGCGACCTTGGCGGCGGCAACGACTCCGGCGACGGGCGCGAGGTCGCGGGATGGCGGAGGGCGACGAGGGCGGCCAGATCTGGAGGAGCTGAGGCGCGCGGCGACGGCGCCATGGCCGCGGCGGCGGGAAGTCGAGGCGGCGGCGGGGCGCACTCGGGCGGCGGCCGACGGAGGCGGGGCCACGCCGGTGAGACGAGACGGCTGGCGGCGCGGGCGCGGGATCCGGTCTTCGGCAGCGGCGGCAAACGGGGCCTGGTCACGGGGCGCGGGCTGGCGGCGGAGACCGACCGGGCCGGGAGGGCCGCGGCTGGGCCCGGCGGGCCCGCGCGGGGCGGCGGGCGCCCACGTGGCGGCGACGGAGTGGACGCACGCGGCGGCGGAGTGACGTGGCATACTCTCATTGGCCGGAGCGACGTGTCCGGCGGACATGTCCGGCGCCGATGGACATGTCCGGCGGTGCGAGGAGGAAGACTGTTAGGGTTCATCCGCGAATTTCGGGGGGAGACACCTATTTATAGGTAGAGGGAGCTAGGAGGCTCCAAATGGAGAGCGGTTTTCGGCCACGCGATCATGATCGAACGACCGAGAGCATGGAGGGGAGTTAGATGGGTTATTGGGCTGTTATGAAGGGGTGTTGGGCTGCAACACAATGAGGCTTTTGCGGCTACCCGGTTAACCGTTGGAGTATCAAACGACCTCCAAATGGCATGAACCTTGACAGGCGGTCTACCGGTTGTGTACCAAGGCTGATTGGAAAATCACGGTCCATTCCGAGAATGTTTAACACCCGCTCACGAAAAGAGGCAAAAGGGGGCGCCGGATGACATAGGAGTGCCGGATCGCAAAACGGACAACTGGGAAAAAGCTCGGATGCATGAGACGAACACGTATGCAAATGCGATGCACATGACGACATGATATGAAATGCAGATGATGACATGGCAAAGTGCAACATGCAAGCAAATGACATCGCAACGACGGCGAATAACTGGCAGACACCTGGCGCATCAGATCCGGGGCGTTACAGTGAAGGACAGCGAGGCCGCCCTCCAAGCCGAGTACGAGACCAAGGCGACAAACTGGGCCGAGTCGAGGCAGGCGCTGAGCAAGGGCTAGGGCCTGATCGAAGGCCTAGTTGATGGTAAGCCATCTTCCTCTTCGTCCATTTCTTGCCGCCTTCTGCTTGGTCCGACTTCTGACTTTGTGTTTTTGTCTTTTCTTTTCTTCTTTGTACAGAGTATTTCCCCGACTATTCTGTTGCCGCCAGCCAGGTCATCGAGGCCCACCGCAATGCACAGAGGCAGGCTGGTGCCGAGATTGCGCCGGATGCCCGCCGGACGCTTGAGGAGCAGCTCTATAACGCCCCGGATCTGATGCACCAGGTGTCTGCCAGTTATTCGTTGTCGTTTCCATGTCGTTTGCTTTCGTGTTGCATTTTTCCATGTCATCATGTGCATCTCTTTTTGCATACGTGTTCGTCTCATGCATCCGAGCATTTTCCCCGTTGTCCGTTTTGCAATCCGACACTCCTATGTCCTCCGGCGCCCCCTTTTACCTCTTTTCGTGTGCGGGTGTTAAACATTCTCGGAATGGACCGAGATTTGCCAAGCGGCCTTGGTACACCACCGGTAGACCGCCTGTCAAGTTTCGTGCCATTTGGAGCCCGTTTGGTACTCCAACGGTTAACTGGGGAACCGTAAAGGCCTCTTTTGTCTGCAGCCCAACACCCCTCCAAAGTGGCCCAATAACCCATCCAAACCCCCTCCATGCTCTCGGTCGTTCGATCACGATCGTGTGGGCGAAAACCGCACCTCATTTGGAGTCTCCTAGCTCCCTCTATATATATATGTGTGTGTGCCTCCCCCGAAATTCGGTCTAAACCCTAACCTTCTTCCCTCCGCGCCGCCGGACACCTCTCCCCACCGGCCGGACATGTCCGCGCCGCCCCTCACCCAATCCCGCGTTGACACGTGGCCTCTCCGTCGCCAGCCACCGCGCCCCGCCGTCGCGGCCTGCGAGGCCCATGGCCGGCCCGCCCGCGCCCGCGCTTGGCCCGAACCGTGCCCCGCGCGCCGCTGTCCGCCGCCCGTCGCCGCTGCCTAGCTCCGCCGTCCCCGCCGCCCTTCGCCGGCGACCGACAACCCGCGCGCCCCACGCTGGCCGCCGACGGCGCCTCCTACGGAACCCCCGTTGCCCGCGCGCCTCCGCGCCGTCCCACCGCGCCGCCCGGGAGCTCCTCGCCGGAGCTCCGCCGCTGCCATGGCGCCCGCGCCTCGCCTGCCGCCCTTCGCCTCACCTCCGGCGCCGCTAGCCCCGGGAACGGGCCCCCACCATCGGATCCGGCGGATCCCGTCTGCGTCTCGCCTACCCCAGCTCCAACCGCCTCCTCCACGCCACTCTGACGACCCATCTCCGGTGATCCTCGAAGAGCGTGCGCGAACCCTAGATCTGAGATTCGCGGCGTAATTTTCAACTAAGTCCTTTTTCTGTAATATTTTCATGCTCTGTTCTTCATGCCATATCTCCTCATCCGTACGTCTGTTTTGCATGTATGATATATCAAAATGTTCCTTGTCAGATGCTATTGAATTTGTTCCATTGTGTCATGCTTGTTTGAATCCATCTTGATGCCCTAATCATTGTTACAAGAGTGCTATAAGATGTTAACCTGCTGAAACTATTTTAACTTGTTGTTTTGTCTTTTTCATTGCATTTTGTGTGTGCATCCTATGAGCTTGATGTCTACATGTGTTTTGAGCGACATCATGTCATATTTACTGTGTTGCAATCCATGTATTTTTGTGAGCCTTGTGGTGAGTGCACTCAAGCTCGTGAAGTAGGGTACTTGCTGTCACTGTTTTGCTAGTCTGAATCTGCAATATCATGATGCTATGTAAACCTGCTACTACAAGTCATTCTATGCATAATATGGAGATGTTCTCTAAGGATGTTTTGTTATATATCTCATGATCTATCCATCAATGCCCCTGGTTGAATTTATAGCTTGCTGTAGCTTGTTGCAATCTTGCTCTCAATTTGCTAAATAATGTTGCTGCCAACCTGTTTGACTTTAAGTTCAGTTTTGCCATGGGCTTTGCTAGTGATCCATGCACCCTATGAACTTGCTATTGCCATGATTTGCTTCATAATTATTTAATCTTACTGTTTGTCACCTTGTAATGCCATGTATTGCTTTGTGGTGAGTGGTACAAGCTCACCAACATGCCTACTTATCGTTGTTCCTGCCATGTCTGAATCTGTCATATCATTTGCCATGTTTGCAAGGATGCTACCATCTTTTCTGTTGATCTTTGGAATTAGTTCAGTAAGGGAGTTTTGTTCTTTATCTTTAGTATTAGCATGCCATTCCTTTGTTTCCCATGATAACTTCCTGTAGCATATTGTTTGATAGCTCTAAACATTGCAACCTGATGTTATTTCTGGTAAGTCTGTAAACTGTTATTATTCGCAATCTTGCCATGTCCTTTTGAGCATGCTCTAGTGATTTCTGGAGATAGCTCAGTGTTCATGTTTTGTTGTGGTTTACCTGTAATTCATGCCCATGCCTCTTGTTTTTACATTGAGACGCTGTAGCATGTTGTTTAGATGTTTGCAAGATGCCTAGTTGCTGTTTTGGACAGATTGTTGTCATATCTTGTTTGGAGTGTATGTGTTGCACCGTTGCTCCGTTTTGAGTGTGCTCTATATGAAACTTGCTTAGAATTGCATGTAGTTTCATATTATCATGTTGCATCCATGTTTTGAGAGTGTTTGCTTGATGTTTGTATGCATTTTGCATCAATGCCATGTTTAACTCGTTTTGCTCATATCTTCTAGGCCGTAGCTCCGAGTTAAATGAACTTTATATGTAACTTGACTAGAATTTTGTGTAGATCATCTTGGTGCATCTTAACTTGTTGTTTAAAAACTTGAACATAAGGTTTATTCAGATCTGGAACAATTTCTAAATTTGCATATGAGGACTTACCAGAATTGTTATATGTTGTTTCCGACCTCATATAAACCTGCCTTGATGTGCTGCTCTTGTTTGCATCATCTCTTGCCATGAGTAGCTTCATGTATCCTTTTTCATGCATCATACTTGAGTGTGCATCATGTCAGGTATATTTGTGGTGTGTTTACCATGTTGTGTGCTTCTTCTTGATAGTTCCCGTTTCGTTGCGATCGTGAGGATTCGTTTGTCTACGCTTGGTTCGGCTTCATCCGTTCATCTTATTCATGGACTCGTTCTTCTTCCTAGCGGGACTTCAGGCAAGATGACCGTCACCTTGGATCTCATTACTAGCATTGCCATGCTAGTTGCTTCGTTCTATCGCTATGCTGCGCTTCCTATCACTTGTTCTTCAAGCCTCCCCAAATTGCCATGTCAGCCTCTAACCTTTTCACCCTTCCTAGCAAACCGTTGTATGGCCATGTTACCGCTTTTGCTCAGCTCCTCTTATAGCGTTGTTAGTTGCATGTGAAGTTGAAGATTGCTCCATGGTGGACAGGATTATGTTGGGATATCACAATATCTCTTATTTAATTCATCCATCTATATACTTGGTAAACGGTGGAAGACTCGGCCTTATGCCTGGTGTTTTGTTCCACTCTTGCCGCCCTAGTTTCCGTCATACCGGTGTTATGTTCCTTGATTTTGTGTTCCTTATGTGGTTGGGTGATTTATGGGACCCCTTGACAGTTCGCTTTGAATAAAACTCCTCCAGCAAGGCCCAACCTTGTTTTTACCATTTGCCTCACCACCACTTATACCCTTCCCTTGGGTCGGCCAACCCGAGGGTCATCTTTATTTTAGCCCCCCCAGGCCAGTGCTTCTCTAAGTGTTGGTCCAAACCGGGCAGACTGTGGGGCCACCTCAGGGAAACTCGAGGGCTGGTTTTACTCATAGGCTGACCTATCCGGTGTTGCCCTGAGAACAAGATATCGGGATTGTCGACACATCGGGCGGCTTTGATGGTCTTGTTTTTCCATTGTCAAAATGTCTTGTAAACCGGGATTCCGAGACTGATCAGGTCTTCCTGGGAGAAGGAATATCCTTCATTGACCGTGAGCGCTTGTGATGGGCTAAGTTGGGACACCCCTGCAGGGTATAAACTTTCGAGAGCCGTGCCCGCGGTTATGTGGCAGATGGGAATTTGTTAACGTCCGGTTGTAGATAATTTGACACCAGATTCGAGTTAAAACGCATCAACCGTGTGTGTAGCCGTGATGATCTCTTTTCGGCGGAGTCCAGGAAGTGAACACGGTTTTGGGTTATGTTTGACGTAAGTAGGAGTTCAGGATCACCTCTTGATCATTGCTAGCTTCACGACCATTCCGTTTGCTTCTCTTCTCACTCTCATTTGCGTATGTTAGCCACCATATCATGCTTAGACACTGCTGCAACCTCACCACTTCACCCCTTCCTTTCCCATTAAGCTTTGCTAGTCTTGATACCCATGGTAATGGGATTGTTGAGTCCTCGTGGCTCACAGATTACTACAACAACAGTTGCAGGTACAGGTTATGCGATGATCATGACGCGAGAGCGATGTTTGCTTGTTTTGGAGTTCTTCTTCTGCTTCGTCTTCGATCAGGGGATAGGTTCCATGTCAGCAGCCTAGGCTAGCAGGGTGGATGTCGTTTGAGTTCCTGTTCATGTTTCATCCGTAGTCGGATGATGTTCTTGTGTATGATGATGTTGTATTCGTGTGGCATTGTATGCCTCTTGTATGTATCCCCATCTATTATGTAATGTTGATGTAATGATATCCACCTTGCAAAAGCGTATCAATATGCGGTTCTATCCTTGGTGGGACCTTAGAGTCTCTTTAGGATAATATCGCATATTGGGCGTGACAAGTTGGTATCAAAGTGTCGACCAACCATAGGAGCCCCGTTGATTGATCGTGTAGTTTGGCCGTTGTTGAGTCTAGAAGAAAACTGTTTTCGGATTCTAGTTATATCGGAGAGTAGGAATTCTTTTTACTCCTCAGCCCCTTCATTGCTCTGGTCAGGAATCTTGACGTAGGTGTTTTGAATTACTTCTCTTCCCCTTCAAACTTTCTTTAGGATCACACAATTGGTTTTTCGATCGTTTTTCCTCAGCTCTTTGCATCCGGTGCATTTCTCGTCAAGTTGACTCGAGCCTCTTCACGTTTGCCAAGTTCAATCCTCAGTTGTCTTATTTTCCCACCCGCCCTCCCCTTTTTCTCCTTGGAGCTAGAGTCTGTAATCGAGTATCCATCCTACTCGTGCGAAGTCTTTGCCTTCTTTCCTCAATGATTTCAACCGGTGTTTTCTCTTCAAGTTATTCGTCGGTTCCCCCTTCCAAGTTGTCTTTGTTTTCCCTCCCTCCCACCCTCTTCTTCCCGGAGCCTAAGTCTCTTTCGGGCATCAATTTCATTCATGCGGAACCTCTTCAGTCTTTCGTAAATTATCTCAACCGGTGAATTCTCGTCTCGTTTGACATTCATCATCTCTTTTTCTTCTTCGGTGGACTCAATTCAAGTTTTTCGGTGTTGATCACATTCCTTTCCTTGGTTCAAGTGTTCTCCATGCTCGTTTGCCTCTCGCCATTCAATCATTTCGGAGTTCAAGACATCTCAGGAGATTCGTCTGTGTTCTAATTAATTCGAGGTTATCACCTCATTCAAATATTTCAATTGCTCCGGTGCATCATCTACCTATTCAACAATCCTTTTCAACGGTGTTTTTCTCTTTAGTGGGCCCTAACCCACAGGTCTTTTTCCAGGATCTTACCCGACTCTTCTAATTCCCCCAGAGTTATTCTCAATTCTTTTCAAGTGTGACGTAAGAATGGATCCCACCAGTCAGATGCCTTTCCAAGATCGATTTCAAATCATTTCCATTGTTGCCTCAACGTCGTCGCTTTTCGTTCCCCGGAGTGCCTTAACAAATTTTGGTGATGTTTCTCGTCGTCATTTGAAGACCGAAGAAAAGTTTTTCCTCTAAATCTTGTCTGTTCTCTCGAAGTTTTGTGGTTCTAGCTTCATGTTATCCTCGCGAATTATTCCATTTGTCAGATATTCTTTTCATCCATCCGGAGTATGTCAGAAGTTGTTTTCCTGTTTCTTTTCACCGAAGGCCATCATTCCAGAAGAATTCTTTGTCCCCACATTTCAGCTACCGTTATCCAATTATCCCGGTGCTTCGTTCAAGTGTTCTTTAATCAGCTCATGATCTCTTTGTCCTTTTGCATCTAAATCCCCTCAAGCATATTTGTTCTTCTAATTCTTCCCGGTGATTCATTCTCTTTCATCAGTCATTTTTGAATTCTTACGGTGGTTCATTCAAGATTCTTTTTCTTTGATTATCATATTAATTCATTCGTTCTTTCCAATCCTAACGGTGGTTCATTGAAAACCTTCCTTAAGGTGGCGCCATATACTCCTCAATCCTTTTTCAAGGGGAATAAGTTGCATGCCAAATCCGGTTGTCATCAATTTAATTTGATGAGGATAAGCATAATGTAATTATTATTCTTATTTTATCGTTGTCAAGTAATCTTTTCCTTCAGAGTTTGTTCTTGATAAATAAATTCTAGTTCCAAGTGTTTTCAACTTGCCTTTTTCGGAGTTCAAAATTTCCCCGGCCATTTCGTCGGAACCTCCATCCAAATCACCGCAAGGCTTGAATCTTTATTCTTTCATCATTCATTTCTATCTCATCTTCTTTTTGTCACCGGAGTTCTTCATGGTGGTTCTTCATGATCTAATTCATTCTTCAAGAGATCATCAAGATTCTTGTTGGAGGAGCTCAAGTTTTATTCTTCTTGCATCTCGAAGTGCAATTAATTCTCCATATTCTTTTGAAGTGGAGTTTTGCATTTCTTCGTTATTCCCAGATATTCAAGCATTTGCCTGTGGCACAGTTTCACCTCAAATTTGAGAGGATTTTCCATAAGTCCATAACAAACTTATTCTTTTGTTGTTGATTTTCTCAGCAACCCCGTTAAATCTTTCCTTCCAAGGAGGCTACCTAATTCATTTGTGGTGGAAGTTATTGTTCTCTTATCCATTCTTTTCATTCCACTATTTTAATTCTACCGGAGGCATTGTGTTGTTCATCTCATCAAAGTCATCCCATCTTGTGAAGTTCATGTTCTATTCCTTCCTTTTCAGCCGGAGTGCCATCGAAATTCTTTCTTTGTTATTCTTTTTCTATCTTGTTCTAACCGGAGTGGTTTCAGAGTCTATCTTGTTCCTTCAACTTTTGATTCTCGTCATTTTCGCCATCCATCTTTTCTACCCGAGTGCTCTCGACTTTGTTCATTTGTTCTCGTGCGTTCTTATTTCACCTCATCCTTTTCTCTCCCGTCTCATTCCTAAGATCTCGGGACGAGATCTCTTGTTAGTAGAGGTGAGTTGTAACGCCCCGGATCTGATGCGCCAGGTGTCCGCCAGTTATTCGCCGTCGTTGCCATGTCGTTTGCTTGCGTGTTGCATTTTGTCATGTCATCATGTGCATCTCTTTTTGCATACGTGTTCGTCTCATGCATCCGAGCATTTTCCCCGTTGTCCGTTTTGCAATCCGACACTCCTATGTCCTCCGACGCCACCTTTTACCTCTTTTCATGTGCGGGTGTTAAACATTCTCGGAGTAGACCGAGATTTGCCAAGCGGCCTTGGTACACCACCGGTAGACCACCTGTCAAGTTTCGTTCCATTTGGAGTCTGTTTGGTAGTCCAACGGTTAACCGAGGAACCGTAAAGGCCTATTTTGTGTGCAGCCCAACACCCCTCCAAAGTGGCCCAATAACCCATCCAAACCCGCTCCATGCTCTCGGTAGTTCGATCACGATCGTGTGGGCGAAAACCGCACCTCATTTGGAGTCTCCTAGCTCCCTCTACCTATATATATGTGTGCCTCCCCCAAAATTCTCGGTCTAAACCCTAACCTTTTCCCTCCGTGCAGCCGAACACCTCTCCCCACCGGCCGGACATGTCCACGCCGCCCCTCACCCAATCCCGCGTTGACACGTGGCCTCTCTGCCGCCAGCCACCGCGCCCCACCCCCGCGGCCCGCGAGGCCCACGGCCGGCACGCCCGCGCCCGCGCTGGGCCCGAGCTGTGCCCCGTGCGCCATCGTCCGCCGCCCGTCACCGCCGCCTAGCTCCGCCGTCCCCGCCGCCCTTCGCCGGCGACCACCGCCTTGCCGGCGACCGACAGCCCGCGCGCCTCCCAGCCGCGCCCCGCGCGCCCCTCGCTGGCCGCCGATGGCGCCTCCCTGGAACCCCCGTCGTCCGTGCGCCTCCCCGCTGTCCCACCACGCCACCCGGGAGCTCCTCGCCGGAGCTCCACCGCTGCCATGGTGCCCGCGCCTCGCCTGCCGCCCTTTGCCTCACCTCCGGTGCCGCCAACCCCGGGAACGGGCCCCCCACCACCAGATCCGGCGGATCCCGGCCGCGCGTCGCCTTCCCCAGCTTCGACCACCTCCTCCACGCCACTCCGGCGACCCATCTCCGGCGATCCTCGAAGAGCGTGCGCGAACCCTAGATCTGAGATTCGCGGGGTAATTTTCTACCGTCCTTTTTCTGTAATATTTTCATGCTCTGTTCTTCATGCCATATCTGCTCATCTGTAGGTCCGTTTTGCGTGCATGATATATCGAAATGTTTGTTGTGAGATGCTCTTCAATTTGTTCCATTGTGTCATGCTTGTTTGAATCCATCTTGATGCCCTAATCATCGTTGCAAGAGTGCTATATGATGTTAACCTGCTGAAACTGTTATAACTTGCTGTTTTGTCTTTTACATTGCATTTTGTGTGTGCATCCTATGAGCTTGATGTATACATGTGTTTTGAGATACATCATGTCATATTTACTGTGGTGCAATCCATGTATTTTTGTGAGCCTTGTGGTGAGTGCATCAAGCTCGTGAAGTAGGGTACTTGCTGTCACCGTTTTGCTAGTCTGAATCTGCTATATCATGATGCTATGTAAACCTGCTGCTATAAGTCATTATATGCATAATCTGGAGATGTTCACTAAGGATGTTTTGTTATACATGTCATGATATATCAATCCATGCCCCTGGTTGCATTTATATCCTGCTGTAGCTTGTCGTAATCTTGCTCTCAATTTGCTAAATAATGTTGCTGCCAGCCTGTTTAACTTTAAGTTCAGTTTTGCCATGAGCTTTGCTAGTGATCCATGCACCCTATGAACTTGCTATTGCCATGATTAGCTTCATAAATATTTAATCTTACTGTTTGTCACCTTGTCATGCCATGTATTACTCTGTGGTGAGTGGTACAAGCTCACCAACATGCCTACTAATCGTTATTCCTGCCATGTCTGAATCTGTCATATCATTTGCCGTTTGCAAGGATGCTACCATCTTTTTTGTTGATCTTTGGAATTAGTCCAGTATGGGAGTTATGTTCTTTGTCTTCAATATTAGCATGCCATTCCTTTGTTTCCCATCATAACTTCCTGTAGCATGTTGTTTGATAGCTCTAAACATTGCAACCTCATGTTATTTTTGCTAAGTCTGTAAACTATTATTATTTGCAATCTTGCCATGTCCTTTTGAGCATGCTCTAGTGATTTTTGGAGATAGCTCAGTGTTCATGTTTTGTCGTGCTTTACCTGTACTTCATGCCTATGCCTTTTGTTTTCACATTGAGATGCTGTAGCATGTTGTTTCGATGCTTACAAGATGCCTAGTTGCTGTTTTGGACAAATTGTTGTCATATCTTGTTTGGAGTGTATGTGTTGCACCGTTGCTCCATTTTGAGTGTGCTCTATATGAAACTTGCTTAGAATTGCATGTAGTTTCATATTATCATGTTGCATCCATGTTTTGAGAGTGTTTGCTTGATGTTTGTATGCATTTTGCATCAATGCCATGTTTAACTTGTTTTGCTCATATCTTCTAGGCCATAGCTCCGAATTAAATGAACTTTATATGTAACTTGACTAGAATTTCGTGTAGATCATCTTGGTGCATCTTAACTTGTTGTTTAAAAACTTGAACATAAGGTTTATTAAGATATGGACCAATTTCTAAATTTGCATATGAGGACTTACTAGAATTGTTATATGTTGTTTTCGGCCCCATTTAAACCTACCTTGATGTGCTGCTCTTGTTTGCATCATCTCTTGCCATGAGTAGCTTCATGTAGCCTTTGTCATGCATCATACTTGAGTGTGCATCATGTCAGGTATATTTGTGGTGTGTTTACCATGTTGTGTGCTTCTTCTCGATAGTTCCCGTTTTGTTGCGATCGTGAGGATTCGTTCGTCTACGCTTGGTTCGGCTTCATCCGTTCGTCTTCTTCATGGACTCGTTCTTCTTCCTAGCGGGATTTCAGGCAAGATGACCATCACCTTGGATCTCATTACTATCATTGCCATGCTAGTTGCTTCGTTCTATCGCTATGCTGCGCTTCCTATCACTTGTTCTTCAAGCCTCCCCAAATTGCCATGTCAGCCTCTAGCCTTTTCACCCTTCCTAGCAAACCGTTGTATGGCCATGTTACCGCTTTTGCTCAGCCCCTCTTATAGCGTTGTTAGTTGCAGGTGAAGTTGAAGATTGCTCCATGGTGGACAGGATTATGTTGGGATATCACAATATCTCTTATTTAATTCATGCATCTATATACTTGGTAAAGGGTGGAAGACTCAGTCTTATGCCTGGTGTTTTGTTCCACTCTTGCCGCCCTAGTTTCTGTCATACCAGTGTTATGTTCCTTGATTTTGTGTTCCTTATGCGGTTGGGTGATTGATGGGACCCCTTGACAGTTCGCTTTGAATAAAACTCCTCCAGCAAGGCCCAACCTTGTTTTTACCATTTGCCTCACCACCACCTATACCCTTCCCTTGGGTCGGCCAACCCGAGGGTCATCTTTATTTTAGCCCCCCCGTGCCAGTGCTTCTCTAAGTGTTGGTCCAAACCGGACAGACTGTGGGGCCACCTCGGGGAAACTCGAGGGCTGGTTTTACTCGTAGGCTGACCTATCCGATGTTGCCCCGAGAACAAGATATGTGCAGCTCCTATCGGGATTTTCGGCACATCGGGCAGCTTTGCTGGTCTTGTTTTTCCATTGTCGAAATGTCTTGTAAACCGGGATTCCGAGACTGATCAGGTCTTCCTGGGAGAAGGAATATCCTTCGTTGACCGTGAGAGCTTGTGATGGGCTAAGTTGGGACACCCCTATAGGGTATAAACTTTCGAGAGCCGTGCCCGCGGTTATGTGGCAGATGGGAATTTGTTAACATCCGGTTGTAGATAATTTGACACCAGATTCGAGTTAAAACGCATCAACCGTGTGTGTAGCCGTGATGATATCTTTTCGGTGGAGTCCGGGAAGTGAACACGGTTTTGGGTTATGTTTGACGTAAGTAGGAGTTCAGGATCAGCTCTTGATCATTGCTAGCTTCACGACCATTCCGTTTGCTTCTCTTCTCGCTCTCATTTGCGTATGTTAGCCACCATATCATGCTTAGACGCTGCTGCAACCTCACCACTTCACCCCTTCCTTTCCCATTAAGCTTTGCTAGTCTTGATACCCATGGTAATGGGATTGTTGAGTCCTCGTGGCTCACAGATTACTACAACAACAGTTGCAGGTACAGGTTATGCGATGATCATGACGCGAGAGTGATGTTTGCTTGTTTTGGAGTTCTTCTTCTCCTTCTTCTTCGATCAGGGTATAGGTTCCAGGTCGGCAGCCTGGGCTAGTAGGGTGGATGTCGTTTGAGTTTCTGTTCGTGTTTCATCCGTAGTTTGATGATGTTCTTGTGTATGATGATGTTGTATTCGTGTGGCATTGTATGCCTCTTGTATGTATCCCCATCTATTATGTAATGTTGATGTAATGATATCCACCTTGCAAAAGCATATCAATATGCGGTTCTATCCTTGGTGGTACCTTCGAGTCTCTTTAGGATAGTATCGCATATTGGGCATCACAAGCTCTTGGCCATCCAAGCCCATCTCCAGCCGGCTCATCGCATGCTCCGCTGCCTTCAGCGCACTAGAGCCCAAGAGTTGTCCACCCTCTGGCCCGACGAAGTGATTCCCCACATCCCCAGTCAGACTGCCGACTAGCTGGAGGTGGCGGTTGGTCGCTTCGAGGCCTGGAAGGCTTCTGCAGCTCGGGCAGGCGCCAGGCGGGCACTGGAGTTCGTCCGAGCCTAGTATCCTGGGCTGAACTTGGCCCAGCTGGCCACGTGGAGGCAGGAGGCCAACGAGGAGCTGGAGCCGGTGCGGCCGGCCATCAACCAGCGCGCCTCGGTGATCGCCGAGTACACCGACACCAGCGCCTTTGTCCTTGAGGTGAATGACAACGACGTTTCTCTACCGGAGGAGTGGTTCGGGCTGAACCCGGCAGATGGTGAAGACTCGCCGGAGGAGATTGACTCCAGCGACGAGGGCGAGGCAAAGGAGGACGAGGATGGTGGAGATGTTGCGTCGGATGGTGGAGCAACCGACCAGCCTCAACTTGACCGTGCCTCCAGCAACGAGGCACGCGCGAGCACGCCGCCTGCCGCTGGTGATGATCAAGCTGAGACTCGCCAGCCGGCCACTCCTCCAACCAGCGCTGCCGCCTCCACAGTCCTGCCCAACTCGCCCGTTGCGCCCTTGGCCTGAGATGCCATCCTTATCTTTGCTTTCCTGTTTGTTTACTCTTTGAACAATATTCGTTAAATTCGCGCAGTTCCACCCACTGGGGGTGTACTCAGACTAAGTTGGATGCCGGCCCTTCGAAGGCCTTTTTGTGTAAATATAATCTTGTGTGCTTTCGACTTCTGACTGTGGTTGCTTTTCATCTTTGTCGGTTGTTTCCTTTGCCGCTCTCCCTTGGTCGCCCCCTTCCCAGCCGGGTAGCTTCTCTGCAGTCTATGGCTGGGAAAGTACTTGGATATGTGGGAGGGCAAGTACTTTAGCTTTCTTAGATTGTAGCAAGGTGAGTGGGAAGCCAGCCAGCCGGCTGCTTAATAGTCGGTTGGCAGGGTGGGGAGCCGGCTTGTGTTTACGTAAGCCCATTGGTCCTTAGCCATTTTTCGTGTGGTCATCTTTTCCTGCCTTTAGCTCTTGCCAGTCGAATAGTCGACTCTGCGAGCTGCAACTTTTGGCAAGAGAGGGCTTAGATGGCGGCACACTACTTGTCTGACTACAGGCGGAACTTAGCATAATTCAAGGCGACGAGTCCCCGGGCCGACTGGTCGAACCTGGTGCCGGACAGAAAAACAAATGTGGTAACACATTCATAGGCATGATACTCATTATATAGATAAAAGAGGGTAGTCCCCGAGTCTCCTCGGGGAGCCCGATGTCTTGTACATAATACAAAAGATAGCGTGATACATATTGCATTTAACTGTAAAATCTTCAAAGGAGATTGATGTTCCATGGTCGTTCCGACTCCTTGCCGGAATCATCTCTCTTGTGCGCCTTGGGCTTCTGTGCGTCGATCAGGTAGTAGGAGTCATTGCCCAAGGCCTTGCTGATGACGAAGGGGACTTCCCAAGGGGCCGAGAGCTTGTGCTGGCCAGCTGTTCGCTGGATCAGTCGGAGCACAAGATCACCCTCTTGGAAGGATCTTGGATTGACCTTCTGGTTGTGGTAACGGTGCAAACCCTGCTGGTAGATGGCAGACCGGCTGAGTGCTAACAGTCGGCCCTCTTCTAGTAGGTCAACACCGTCTTCTCGCGCTTCCTTGGCCTCCGCTTCTGTGTACATGGTGACTCGAGGTGAGTCGAACTTGATGTCAGTTGGGATGACAGCCTTGGCACCATATACAAGGAAGAAAGGAGTGAAGCCGGTTGACTTGTTCGGGGTGGTGCGCAAGCTCTAGAGGACGGCCGACAGCTCCTCGAGCCAACAGCCGGCCAAGCACTCCAGAGGTACGACCAGTCCGGCTTGATGCCGAACAAGATGAAGCCGTTTGCTCGCTCAACTTGGCCGTTTGACTGCGGGTGGGCAACGGACGCCAAGTCTAGTCGAATGCCCTGTGTCGCGCAGAAACGTGCCAATGCTCCTTTGGTAAAATTCTTGCTGTTGTCGGTGATGATGCTGTGTGGTAATCCATACCGGGTGGTGATGTCTGCGATGAATGTCATAGCAGTTGGCCCATTCAGCTTCTTGATTGGCTTCGCTTCAATCCACTTGGTCAACTTGTCCACAGCAACAAGCATATGTGTCATGCCGCCGCGTGCCGTCTTGAATGGGCCCACCATGTCCAGCCCCCAGATGGCAAAGGGCCAGATGAGGGGGATGGTCTTGAGGGCAGAAGCCGACAAATGTTGCTTGGAGCTAAAAACTTGGCTACCTTTGCAGTGTTTGAACAACTCCTTGGCATCTTCCAAAGCAGTCGGCCAGAAGAAGCCATGGCGGAAAGCTTTGGCGACGAGTGATCTTGAGGCCGCGTGGTGGCCGCACTCGCCTTGGTGGATATCTTTGAGGATTGCAATGCCCTTCTCTGGCTCGACGTAGCGCTGGAAGACTCCAGTGACACTGCGCCTAACGAGTTCTCCGTTCACTATTTATGTATGCTCCGGCTCGGCGTTGAACTTGTCTTGCCGAGATCTCGTCAGTCGGCAGCTCTCTGTTTACCAAAAAGTTGAGGATGGGCTGGGCCCATGATGGAGTTGCGACTTCTTCTGTTGCCAACACGGCTACCGCGACCAGGGCGGGTGGGTTGGGTGGTGAAGAGTTGGAGTCGGCCATCGCCTATTGTGTCGTCGTAGTCCCCGGGCCAGCTGCTGCAGTCCCCGGGCCGGGCTTTGAAGTCCCCGACCTGGGTGCGACTACAACAGTCCCTGAGCCGCCTGCTGAAGTCCCCGAGCCGCCTGCTGGGTTCCCCAAGTCGGATCCGACTGCCTCAGGGTCAGGCGGCACGAAGATGGAATCTGATTCTGGAGACGGCTTGATAGACGGCTTGAGGAGGCGCTGGAGGGAGACGCTGATTGGTATAGCTTGCCGGGTGGAGCCGATTCGTGTGAGGGCATCTTCTTGCTCGTTGTCGGCCCGTGGCACATGGAGAAACTCGCACCCATCAAAGTATCCGCTGAGCTGCTAGACGAGGAAGTGGTAGCTCACCATGTTTGCGTCCTTGGCGTCCCAGTCGCCAGATGATTGCTGGATCACTAGGTCCGAGTCGCCATAGCATAGGATCCGGCGGATGCCGAGTTCCTTGGCCAGCCGGAACCCATGTATGAGCGCCTCATACTCGGCCACGTTGTTGGAGGCGGCAAAATGGATTTGCAACATGTATCTGAGCTTGTCGCCCTTGGGAGAGGTGAGGACGATGCCGGATCCCAAGCCGCTGCGCATCTTGGACCCGTTAAAGTGCATCTGCGAATGGGTGGAGTCGGGTGCTGGCGGAGGATACTGGGTCTCGACCCAGTTGACAAGGAAGTCGGCCAGCACTTGGGACTTGATGGCGGTGCGCGGCTGGTAGAAGATGGTGTAAGGAGCCAGCACAATAGCCCACTTGGCCACCCGGCCAAATGCATGCCGGCTGCCTATGATCTCGGCCAGCGGGGCAGTGCAAACGACCATGATGGGGTGCTCTTAAAAGTAGGGCTTGAGCTTCTTGGCGGCAAAGTACACGCCATAGCACATCTTTTGGTAGTGGGGGTAATTCTGTTTTGAGGTTGACAGTACTTCACTCAAATAATACACCGGCCTCTGGACCGGCTGAGCTCAGCCTTCTTTTGGGCGCTGAACCATGATGACGATGCTGACCACCCGGCTGGTTGCGGCAATGTAAAGGAGCATGGGCTCTTTTCAGTCGGTGCCGCCAGGACATGCGGCGTGGTCAACATCTTCTTTAACTTGTGAAAGGCTTCATCCGCCTGGTCGTTCCACTTGAAATGAGTGGATTTCCTCATGAGCTGATACAAGGGGAGTGCCTTCTCTCCCAGCCAACTAATGAAGCGATTAAGGGAAGCCAGGCATCCGGTGAACTTTTGGACATCTCGAAGCCGGGTGGGAATCTCCATCCTCTCTATGGCCTTGATCTTCACTAGGTTGCACTCAATGTCGCGTTTAGAGACCAGGAAGCCTAAGAGCTGGCCGGCTGGCACTCCGAACACGCATTGCTCAGGGTTGAGCTTGATCTGAAATCGGCACAAGTTGTCAAATGTTTCTTTGAGATCTTCTAGCAGGGTGCTGTGCTTCTCCGTCTTCACCACAATATCGTCTACATAGAGGTGGGCATTTCTGCCGAGTTGCTTGAGGAGGCATTTCTGCATGCAACGCTGAAAAGTGGCACCAGCATTTCTCAAGCCGAATGTTATAGTCAGGTAACAGAAAGCTTCGAATGGTGTGATGAAGGCAGTCTTCAGGCGGTCGGCTGGATCCAACTTGATCTGATGGTAACCTGAGTAGGCATCCAAGAAACTCAACAGCTCACATCCGGCTGTGGAGTCTATCACTTGGTCAATCCGGGGCAAAGCAAATGGATCTTTGGGGCAAGCTTTGTTGAGGCTGGTGTAGTCTATACACATGCGCCACTTCTTGTTCTTCTTCAGCATAAGGACTGGGTTGGCAAGCCATTCTGGAAAGAACACTTCCATAATGAAGCCGGCTACCAGAAGCCGGGCTATCTCTTCACCAACAATTCTTTTCTTCTCCTATGACAGTCGGCGGAGGGGCTACTTGACTGGTTTTGCATCTGCTCGGACATGTAGATTGTGCTCGGCAAAATCCGTCGGGACACCCGACATGTCCTTGGGGGACCATGCAAAGATATCCTGATTCTCACGGAGGAAATCGACGAGCTCGCTTTCCTATTTGCTGTCCAGGTTCGCTCCTACAACAGCAAACCTCTCCGGGTGCTCTGGGTCCAGAGGTATCTTCTTTTTTCCTTGACCGGCTAGAAGGAGCCCTGAGCTTCCGACTCCTTGGGGTCGGGCAACAGGTCCGGCTGCTTGCCGGCCATGGCCACGACCTAGTCAAGGATCTTTTTCTCAGCGGCAATCACGAGGGACTCGGACAGCCGGCTGCTGGCTACAGCAAAGGTAGAGGATTTCTTGTAATTCCGACTATGGTGATGACGCCCTTGGAACTCAGCATCTTCGTCTTGAGGTATGCATAGTGGGGCATAGCCATGAACTTGGCCAAGGCAGGTCGGCCAAGTAAAGCGTGATAAGGGCTCTCTAGATCCACCACCTCGAACCAGACTGCTTCACAGCGGAAGTGATCCTTGTCTCCGAAGAGCACATCTATCTTGATCTTGCTGATTGGTGAGCATGACAGGCCAGGTACAATGCCATGGAACATGGTCCGACTGGGCAGAAGTTGCTTCATCTTGATGTTCAGCTTCTCCATGGTGTCTCGGTATAGGATGTTGATGCTGCTCCCTCCATCGATCAGAACTCGGGAGAAACGAGCGGCTCGCCTATCTGTTGCGAAGGTGGCTTCCAGCACCAACGCATAAGACCCTGGAGACGGCATCACCTCTGGGTGATCAACCCGGCTCCATCTGATAGGCTTTTCTGACCAATGCATAAATTCTGGGTCCTTGGAGGCAACTGCATTGACTTCTTGGTGTTGTCGGCGCCGGCTGCGCCTGTCCTCTGCTTGGCTTGTGAAGATGACATAGGCTGCATACTCATTGGGGAACTCATCTTGAATGGCTCCAACTGCTGGGTGAGCGGCCAGCTGCTGAGGAGCTGGAGGCGGCTAGCCAGCAGGCGGAGGGGGTAGTAGTCCTTCGCCCAAAGAAATCCGCGTGAGCCAATGACACTTCCGAGTTATGTGGTTGGAAGGCTTCGCGCCGCTGTGGAACTTGCAGGGGGCATCAAGGCTTTACTCGTAGGAGAAAGCCGGCTGCCAAGATGGCCTGGCGCCCTTTGGATGCTTGGGCGCGGGCTACCCTTCAGGCTGTTCATCTTCGACTGTGGCCACCTGCCGACTGGTGGAAGGCGGCATGGGAGCCTTGCGCTTGTTGTCGTTCTAGTGTGGGTGTCGGTTGGAGTCACCAGCTGGCGTTCTTGGAGCCGGAGGGAGCACCTTCCCAGAGGCATCCACTCGGAGCTCGGTCTTCATCAAGGAGTCGGCCGTGGCGTACTTGTCTTCTAGGATCAGCAGTTCGTCGAGTGTAGCTAGCTCGTCGCAGCGAAGTCGGTGCTTGAGAAGGGTGCCCTCTTGGCACCCGGCGGTGAAGTACTGTATTGCTTGCACTTCATGCACGCCCTCGCAAGAGTTGCGGAGCTCGGCCCAGCGTGTGAGGTAGTCGCGAGTCGATTCGTGGGGGCCTTGGACGCACAAGGAGAGCTGACGAGGCTTGGGAGGCCGCTTGTACGTGCTGGTGAAGTTGCGGATGAAGACTTCTGTGAAGTCTAGCCAGCTGTTGACGCTGTAGGGCTTGAGGCTGTTCAACCAGGTGCATGCTGTGCCTTGAAGCATGAGGGGGGCATACTTCATGGCATCGCGCCTGTTGCCGTTTGCTATGCTGACCGCAGTGGAGTAGTCGATCAACCAGTCTTCCGACTTCACCGAGCCGTTGTATTTTGGCGTGTCTCTTGGGAGCGAGAACCGTTTGGGGAAGGGCTCGTTGCGGATGCGGGGGCCGAAATAAGGCGGGCCAATATCGTCTTCTTCTTCTAGTGCTAGGGATCGCGCCAGGCGGTCGATCCGATGGCGGGCATCCTTCTCGCCGATTCCTTCACCGCGGCCGAGTCGGCCAATGAGCGTCGGATGCGTGACAGGCGGCGTGTGGGATATCTCTCCCGTGAGGCGGAGGAGGAGGCGGGTGGCCATGCCGCTCCACGACATGGGGGAGGCCTTCTGCATCACGCTCGATGGAGAGTCGAGTCTGATTGCGGCTAGCAGTCAGCCCCTTATCCTTCAGCTTGCGGGCGCCGCCTGTAGTTGGCGTCCGGGACGTCGCGCCATACTCTCAGCAAGGGGGCAGATCATCATTTCGCTGGATGGGCGCTTCAGTGCGGCAGCCGACTTCTTGCTGCTCGGCAGCCGCGTCAAGGAGCTGATGGACGTGCTCCGTCATGTGGCGACGCTCGTCGCCCTTGAGCTTGTCCAGCTCATCCGCTATCGCTTGGGTAGCTCGTATGTTCTCCGCAGGCGTGGCGTAGACGGGAAAATCCGTCCCGAACATGCTGGCGATGGTTGCGCCACGCTGCCGGATCGAGCCAATGCGGCTATGTCCCTCAGGGGCCGGCATGCCACCGATGGCTTGGTCCATCCCGCACCGGTTGGCCTCCGAGAGGCATCGCATGCTAGCCAGTCGGTTGGCGCTTTCGATGAGCTGGACGCGGCGTGCCTCCAGCGTCTCAGCGTCTGCGTCTTCTGGGATGGGCGCTGACAAGTCTCGCAGCGCTGCATCGAGTGGGTCTCGAACGCCTCCGTCCGAGTGCTCGCCACTGTTAATGATAAGCACCTCCGTGACGGTGCTCCCACAGCTATGCTCGCAAGGAGGCGGCTCATCATAGACCACCACGTTGGTGGGGAACGCGTCAAGTGATGCCGTGTCGGAGTCGACGATCATCAGGTCGGTGGAGGCAACAAATTCCAAGGGTGTGTTTGATTCAGGAACGAAGTAGAATGTAATGTCATGGTTCCATTCCACCGAAACGGGTTGGTTCCGTTCCGGTGTTTCATGAAGGGAATTAGGAGGAATGGAATGGTTCCATCTTAGCGTTTGGTTGGGATAGCACGAAATGAGTTTTTCCACATAATGCATTTGGTTTATCTCAAATCTTTGCATAGAAATGGTGGGAGTTTCACATACGTATATACATGGTCACAATTATATCTCTTTACATTTTATCAATTTCTGTCAAGTACATGTAAAAAATTGGTCAGAAGACAAAATTGACTCAATCAAGGAGGAAAAGCATTGACAAACATGCACACATTTTTAGCATCAAATTATTCAAATTTTCAGCGGCCATTTCATTTGTATTTGCACTTTTGCAGCACCATCAATTGATATAATCTCAAAAGGATCTACGGTTCATACAGGAAAAAAAATTCTCACTGTTTTCTATTCACATGAAGAGTTTACCATCTTGAGTTTAGCATGAACGCATCCGGCAAAAATCTACAGGCATGAACAAAAAAAAATCTCACTGCAAGCATCAGGAACATGTTGAGTTTGGCATGAACGCATCTTAGTTAATTTTGCATTTAGTTCAAGCAAAGATACTGAACGCATCCATCAATGCTGAATGCCATCTGCTCCTTTCCTCTCTGGCCGCTGCCGCTGCCCAGGCAAGCTGATGCTGCCGCCACTCAGGTGTGGCTGCTGTTGGCTGGCTTCCAATCCTCGCGCCGAAGTAGCACTGGCTCGCCGCCCAGCTTCAAGACCGTCGCCTCGCAGCCGCTCATCCGCCGCCCCGCAGCTGATTGAGGAGTAATCGAGGAAGAGGGTGGGGTGGGGGAAGGACACTCAGCGGTGCAGATGGAGGAGAGGAACTGTCGGTGGCGCGAATCGAGGGAGGAGAGGGACGAGGAGAGGCGGCGCACCAGAGAGGAGAGGGCGAGAGGGGATGGGGTTGCGAGAGAGAGATGAGGGGGGGACGGTTCCGCATTGTCCGCTGGAATTCGAGGTCTCACCTCGTTCCGGATCTGGGCCGAATATTCGGTCCAGGGGAACGAGCGGGTCACGTCCCATGGACATACCAAACACGAGAATCAGGTCCAGGAACAGGTCCGACCCGTGACATTCCAATCCATGACAGGAACCAAAACCACCCCTAGTCTACAGCAGGCTCGCTAGCAACATGGAGCTGGTCGAGGAGGCTGACGAGGCGGCTCTCGAGGCCATCTGTGCCCGCGTCGGATGCGGGCTCGTCAGAGAAGTGAACCTCGCCGAGAAGATCGGTGAGGCAGCTCGCTGCATAGGCGTCGTTGACGCCGTGCAGCGCGTCGGAGCAAGCGCCATCGGGCGTGCCGGGCTGGCTACACTCGCTGGGGAGGAAGAGGGTTCCTGTCCAGAGCAGGTCTCCGGACGACGGTGCACCTGGCCCCACGGTGGGCACCAAATGTTGGGTGGTAGGTGCGGCGTATCACAATGGGTGGCTTATCATTGTGGGAGCCAGTAAGACATTGCTGGTGCCTGGAAATGGGATAAAGCGAAGACATGCACACCGGCAAATCTTACCCAAGTTTGGGGCTCTCCGTGGAGATAACACCACTAGTCCTGCTCTGTGGGGTCTCCGCATGATCACTAGATCAAGACAAGTAGCTACAAGAGGCTCCTTGAGCTGTTCGGCTAGAGGAAGAAGAAGGGCGAGGCTAGCTTTCCTCTTCTCTCTATGTGGTGTCTAAAACTCTAAGAAATCAACCCTTTGCATGGGTGCCCTGGGGGGTTTATATAGGCCTACCTCCCAGGGGTACAATGGTAATCTGGCTGGATGTGGGTCCAGGCCTTCAGTGTCTGTAATCGCCGGCTTCTCCGCTGACCGCTGGGCCTGCCGGCTGCCGGCCTCTTGGCCGATAGGATGGGCCCACTGTCCGAGAGTCTTGTCGGTTGCTGGTTACTGTAGCCTTACTCTTGGTGACGAGGGCTTTGTTGGGGTAAGCATGGCTACAGTGCCGCCGCCTGGCGGGCTTTCACTGTAGCCTTACCCCGTCTTATCTGCTTAATGGAGCACAAACTTCCAAGGTGGGGGTGTGCCGACTGTTGGGAGCTAGCCTCCCCCCAGGCCGACTGGGGAAGCTTGGCCATCTTCTGGTATCTCTCTAGCCGGAGGGGCACGCCGCCTGCGGGCCATACTGATGGCCTGTCATGGGTGATGTCATGGTTAACATGGCAACAGTGCCGCGCCGGACGGGGAGTGGCCGCCCTGTATGGCGCACTGTGGTCACGCTTGCTCCGGGACTCGGGGTCGGCAGACTTCACTGTAGCCACGCCCCATCTTATCTCCGTTATGTGGGCGCAAACTTAGAGGGTGTGAGCTGGCCCGCCTGCTAGGAGCTGGCCCTTTGATGTCCGGCTACTAGGAGTCGGCCCTTGTTGAGAGGGCTTGCAGAGCCTTGCCGCCTTCGGGCAACCGGCCGGTTGGACAGCCGGCCAGGAGAAGGCGGCCCTGCGTCTTGGATGTTGGAGGACACAGTCGGCCTGATATTTTTTTTGAAGAGCTAGGGGGAGCTGGTTAGGCTACCCGTGGTCATTTACTTCGACAACCACGAAATAGGCAATGTCTTTCTTCATCCCATCCCACCAGAATGTTTGTCGAAGGTTTTCATACTTTTTCGTACCTCCAGGGTGAATTGAATACGGGGACTCATGGGCTTCTGACAGGATCTTTTGCCTTAAATCCGCTTGCTTGGGCACACAAATCCTTCCCCGGAATCGGAGTGTACCGAACTGATCCTTCGAGAAATTGAAAGTCTGACTTGCCACCATATGCTTGGCTCGCTTCTGCAAATCAGTATCATCTAGCTGGGCCTTGCGGAGCTCTTCCTCAAGTGTGGGGGTAACTTCCAAAACATTAGCAAGGCCAGCATCTACTATGACCAGGTTGAGCTGAGCAATCTCTTCTTGGAGTTCAGGAGGCAAGGATTCCAATACGACATTTAGGCTGACGGGATTTCGACTAAGCGCATCGGCAACCACGTTGGCCTCACCCGGGTGGTAATTTATTGCAAGGTCATAATCCTTGACTAACTCAAGCCATCTTCGTTGACGGAGACTTAAATCTGGCTGAGTAAATATATACTTGAGACTTTTGTGATTTGTAAAAATTTGGCACCTCTTCCCGATGAGATAGTGTCTCCAAATTTTTAAAGCATGAACCACCGTGGCCAACTCCAAATCATGAGTAGGATAATTTCCCTCGTGGGGTCGTAGCTGTCGTGAGGCATAAGCTACTACCTTGCCGTCTTGCATAAGTACGCATCCAAGTCCTTGCCTGGAAGCGTCGCAATACACATCAAAACTGCGGTAGATATCAGGAAGAGTCAATACCAGTGCAGTTGTCGGCCATTTCTTTAACTCATTGAAACTTTTCTCACAGTCCTTAGTCCATTCAAACTTCTTATCCTTTTTGAGCAGCTCTGTCATGGGTTTAGAAATCTTGGAGAACCCTTCAATGAAGCAACGGTAATATCTAGCTAATCCAAGAAAACTCCGGATCTAAGATACGGTTGTGGGTGGCAACCAATCAAGTACATCCTTTACTTTGCTCGGTTCCATGGCTATACCTTCGGCGGATAGCACATGTCCAAGAAATCCAACTTGCTTGAGCCAAAACTCGCATTTACTGAATTTGGCGTATAACTGATGTTCACAGAGTCATTGTAACACTGCTCAGAGGTGTTCTTTATGCTCTTCTTCACTTCTTGAGTAAATAAGTATATCATCGATGAAGACTACCGCGAACTTATCGAGGAAGTCCATGAATACTTTGTTCATCATATGCATGAAGAAGGCAGGGGCGTTGGTGAGACCAAAAGACTTAACTGTATATTCATAAAGACCGTATCGAGTGGTGAATGTGGTCTTAGGAATATCCTCCTTTTTAATCTTGAGCTGATGGTATCCAGTCCGTAAATCAATCTTGGAGAATACCTTGGCCCCACTAAGCTGATCAAATAGGTCATCAATTCTTGGAAGTGGATATTTTTTTGATTGTGACGTCAATCAGCTGACGGTAATCCACACACATGCAGAGACTGCCATCCTTTTTGTCCACGAATATAACAGGTGATCCCCATGGTGAGGAGCTGGGATGGATATATCCTTTCTGGAGCATTTCATCAAGATCTTTCTTTAGCTCCACTAATTCTGATGAAGGCATTCGGTAATACTTCTTGTGTATTGGTGTGGTTCCGGGCACAAGATCTATTGCAAACTCAAGCTCTCGATCGGGTGGCATGCCTGGCAGTTCCTCTGGAAATACATCAGGGAAGTCACTGACCACAAGAATTAATTCCACTCCAGCCACTGCGGTGAAGACCATTTCTTTCGCGGGTATGCTTCTGCGAGCATGGAATTTGATACTTCTCCAACGTATCTACTTTTCCAAACACTTTTTCCCTTGTTTTGGACTCTAACTTGCATGATTTGAATGAAACTAACCCGGACTGACGCTGTTTTCAGCAAAACTACCATGATGTTGTTTTATGTGTAGAAAAGAGAAGTTCTCAGAATGTCCTAAAAATCCATGGAGGCACTTTTTGGAATTAATAAGAATTATTGGGCGAAAGAAATACACCAGGGGGCCCACACCCTGTCCACGAGATAGGGGCGTGCGCCCCCCCTATAGGGCGCGCCCCCTATCTCGTGGGCCCCCTGGACCTCCACCAACCTCAACTCCAACTCCATATATTCACGTTTGGGGAGGAAAAAATTAGGGAGAAAGTTTCATCGCGTTTTACGACATGGAGCTGCCGCCAAGCCCTAATCTCTCTCGGGAGGGCTGGTCTGGAGTCTGTTCGGCGCTCCGGAGAGGGGGATTCGTCACCGTCGTCATCATCAACCATTCTCCATCACCAATTTCATGATGCTCACTGCCGTGCGTGAGTAATTCCATCGTTGGCTTGCTGGACGGTGATGGGTTGGATGAGATTTACCATGTAATCAAGTTAGTTTTGTTAGTGTTTGATCCATAGTATCCACTATGTTCTGAGATTGATGTTGCTATGACTTTGCTATGCTTAATGCTTGTCACTAGGGCCCGAGTGCCATGATTTCAGATCTGAACCTATTATGTCCTCATGAATATATGTGTGTTCTTGATCCTATCTTGCAAGTCTATAGTCACCTATTATGTGTTATGATCCGACAACCCAGAAGTGACAATAATCAGGATACTTCTCGGTGATGACCGTAGTTTGAGGCATTCATGTATTCACTATGTGCTAATGCTTTGTTCTGGTTCTCTATTAAAAGGAGGCCTTAATATCCCTTAGTTTCCACTAGGACCCCGCTGCCACGGGAGGGTAGGACAAAAGATGTCATGCAAGTTCTTTTCCATAAGCACGTATGACTATTTACGGAATACATGCCTACATTACATTGATGAACTGGAGTTAGTTCTGTGTCACCCTATGTTATAGCTATTACATGAGGAATCGCATCCGGCATAATTATCCATCGCTGATCCATTGCCTACGAGCTTTTCACATATTGTTCTTCGCTTATTTACTTTTCCGTTGCTATTGTTACAACTACTACAAAAACCCAAAAACTATTATCTTTACTTTTGCCACCGTTACCTTTATTATCATATTACTTTGCTACTAAATACTTTGCTGCAGATACTAAGTTATCCAGGTATGGTTGAATTGAAAACTCAACTGCTAATACTCAAGAATATTCTTTGGCTCCCCTTGTGTCGAATCAATAAATTTGGTTTGAATACTTTACCCTCGAAAGCTGTTGCGATCCCCTACACTTGTGGGTTATCAAGACTACTTTCTGGCGCCGTTGCTGGGGAGCATAGCTTTATTCTCTGAGTCACCTGGGATTTATATCTGTTGATCACTGTGAAGAACATGAAAGATGACAGAACTACTATTTTTCCCTCAACTACGAGGGGAGGTAAGGAACTGCCATCTAGCTCTGCACTAGATTCTCCTTCCGTTATTAGTAAGCTTGCGACACCTAAACCTGCTACTGCTATGAATTCTGATATGTCGCATGTTATTGATGATGCCACTTCTGCTATGCATGATGAAACTACTTCTGCGCGTGATACTACTTTGCCATTAGGTGAATTTCTTGATGAACAACGTGCTAGAGTTATGGGGAATGAAATTATTGAAGATGCTATTATTGATGATAGTGATGATGAAGGTTCCCCCAATGATTATGAATTACCTGTTGTTCCTGAGGGTTATGTTATGAATGAAGAAGCTGCTAGAGATATCTTTGCTTGCAATGATAGATATGTTCTTAAGAAATTATTATCTAAATGGAAGCAGCAGTCTCTTAATGCTAGAATGAAACCTGACCCTGCTTTTGCTACTTCACCTATCTATGTTACTGATAAGGATTATGAATTCTCTGTTGATCCTGAGATTATTACTTTAGTTGAATATGATCCTTTTTATGGCCTTGAATCTGAAACTGTTGTGGCACATCTTACGAAGTTAAATGATATAGCCACCCTGTTTACTAATGATGAGAAGTCTCGCTATTGTTATATCATTAAGATATTTCCGTTCTCATTAAAGGGTGATGCTAAGACTTGGTATAATTCTCTTGCTCCTTGTTGTGTGCGCAGTCCCCAGGATATGATTTATTACTTCTCTGCTAAATATTTCCCTGCTCATAAGAAACAAGCTGCCTTGCGGGAAATATATAATTTTGTGCAAATCAAAGAAGAGAGTCTCCCACAAGCTTGGGGGAGGCTTCTCCAGTTACTTAATGCTTTGCATGATCATCCTCTCAAGAAAAATGAAATACTTGATATCTTTTCTAATGGACTAACCGATGCTTCCAAGGACTACTTGGATAGTTGTGCTGGTTGTGTTTTCAGGGAAAGAACAGTCGACGAAGCTGAAATATTATTGATTAATATGTTGACTAATGAAAATACTTGGACTCTTCCTGAGCCAATTCCTGAGGCAATTCCTGAACCAATTAAGCCAACTCCTGAGCCTATTCCTAAACCCACTCCGAAGAAGAGAGGTGTTTTATTTCTTAGTCCTGAAGATATGCAAGAGGCAAAGAAATCAATGAAAGAAAAAGGTATTAAAGCTGAAGATGTTAAGAATTTACCTCCTATCGAAGAAATACACGGTCTTAATATACCGCTTGTTGAAGAACCACATTGTCTTGATAACCCGACACAGGTAGTATAGGTAAATTCTCTCTATAGATATGATAAAGTTGAAATCCCCTCTACTAAATTTCATAGCCCATTCTTAGATGAATTTGATGACTTTATGGCTAGACAAGAAAGTTTTAATGCTTATGTTGGTAGAGAGTTAAAGAATAATGCTTTCGAGATAGAACATGCAAGCGATAACATGGCTAGAGTTAAAGGTGAACTCAAACTCATGAGCAAATATACTTCTATGGTTGCTACCCAAGCTGAGCAAGTACTTAAATCTCAAAATGATTTGCTTGATGAATTAAATAATAAAAATGACTTTGCTATTAGAGTGGCTACTAGAACTGGTAGAATGACTCAGGAACCTTTCTATCCTGAAGGCCACCCTAAGAGAATCGAGCAGGATTCTCAGAGAAATAATTTAGAGGCACCTAGTTCTTCTAATAAGAAGAAAAAGAAAAACGATAGGACTTTGCATGCTTCTAGTGAACCTACTGTAGACACACCTGAGAATCCCAATGATATTTCTATTTCTGATGCCAAAACACAATCAGGTGATGAACATGAACCTAGTGATAATGTTCATGTTGATGCTCAACCTAGCAAAAACAATGATGTAGAGATTGAACCTGCTGTTGATCTTGATAACCCACAATCAAAGAATCAACGTTATGATAAGAGAGATTTTGTTGCTAGGAAGCACAGTAGAGAAAGAGAACCATGGGTTCAGAAACCCATGCCCTTTCCTCCTAAACCATCCAAGACAAAGGATGATGAGGATTTTGAGCGGTTTGCTGAAATGATTAGACCTAATTTCTTACGTATGCGCTTAACTGATATGCTTAAAGTAAATCCTTATGCTAAGTATATGAAGGATATCATTACAAATAAAAGAAAGATACCGGAAGCTGAAATTTCCACCATGCTTGCTAATTACACTTTTAAGGGTGGAATACCAAAGAAACATGGAGATCGAGGGTACCAACTATACCATGCTCCATTAAAAGAAATTATGTTAGAACTGCTTTATGTGATCTTGGAGTTGGTGTTAGTGTTATACCTCTCTCTTTATATCGTAGACTTGAATTGAATAAGTTGACACCTACTAAAATATCTTTGCAAATGGCTGATAAATCAACTGGTATATCTGTCGGTATTTGTGAGGATGTGCCTGTTGTGGTTGCAAATTTCACTATCTTAACGGACTTTGTTATTCTTGATATTACCGAGGACGATAGTATGTCGATTATCCTTGGTAGACCTTTTCTTAATACTGCAGGGGCTGTTATTGATTGCAACAAAGGCAATGCCACTTTTCATGTTAATGGTAATGAGCATACGGTACACTTTCTGAGGAAACAATCTCAAGTTCATAATATCAATTCTATTGGAAAAGTTCCAACTATCATTATTGGAGGTTTTGAATTTCCTCTCCCTACTATCAAGAAAAAGTATGATATTCTTATTGTTGGGGATTTTCATATCCCCGTTGAGGTAACTTAGTGTTATTCGAAATTTCTTCGGTTCCGTGTTATTCGGAATGAGTTTGTTAACAAGACTTGATCAACCTTGTTAGTGGATTCATTTTCATGATCATGAGATGGATGAAACTAGAAGGCACAACCTTCTGTACCCTCTTTTTATTTATGTTATTTAGATTAAATAAAGCAAAAATAGTATTATCTGTTAGTAGTCTGAATTATCCATGTATTAAAAAAATATCCTGAAAATAAAAGTGCTCCAAATGCCCTGCAAATTTAGTATGATTTTTTATGGAATATTTGAGGATTTTAGGCACTGAAAACACTGCAGGAGGGGCAAGCACCAGGCCACGAGAGTGGAGGGCGCGCTCACCCCACCTGGGTGCGCCCCCTGTCTCGTGGGCCCCTGGTGGCCCCCCTCCACTTATGCCAGCACCCACACACTTCATCTTCTACCCAAAAAATCCCCATCCAGCTCAAGCACGAGTTCTAGCTCATTTTGCTGCGATTTTCGATCTCCTTGCTCAAAGCTCCTTTCACAAAACTGCTTTGGGAGATTGTTGCTTGGTATGTGACTCCTCCATTGGTCCAATTATTTTTGTTCTAGTGCCTTATTCATTGCAAATTTTTGCTGCATAGGTGACCATGTTCTTAGCTTGCATGTCAAACTTATGAGGTCCCAAGTAATTCTAATGCATCATATAGGCTCTAGGCACTTGTAGGAGTAGTTGCTACCAATCTTGTTTAGTTTTATTCACTTTTATTTGAAGTTACTAAAAATTTCAGAAATTTTTCAGAAAAAGAATTATGTCTAGAGAATGTACCAAGGTGGTTCCTCAATAAAGAAAGGACCCAGGCTTGCTATGCATGAGCAAGATGTGAACCACCGAGGGACGCCGAAGTGCGAGCTTTGTGAGTGGCCATCAGACATTTTATTGTCAATGCAGGCATCAAGGATGAATTTGACGCATATGTGCATAATGCCGACCTTGAGGACTTCTTACAAGATAAGTGTCCTCAGTACTATCAATTGACTGATTCATTCGTAAGAAGGTTTAAATATAAATCTTCGCGTAATTCTCAGAGTGTCCTGTTTGATATTTATGATAAATCTTATACCATGGACTTGGAAGATTTTACAACTGCTTGCAAACTCCCGCAGTGAGGCAACGTTAATGATCCCCACAAATCTGAATATAAGACTTTCTTGCTAGTATTACTGTGGGAGAATCTAAGGATATAGCACAAGCTACCATAGGGAGCATTCACTTTCCTGCTATACATTATTTTGCTCTCTTCATTGGTAGATGCATTAACGGTAAAGATGAAGCATGCCACATGTGTGTCCCTGATCTTTGTGTCCTCAAGAGTGTTGTGTTAGGTAATGAAGATTAGAACCTGGGGGCAATAGTTGCACGTAGGTTGCATAATAATGGTATGTCTGGAATATTTATTTGGAGGTATTTATGTGACCCGTGTTGCTAATTATCTTGGTATAGCCCCACAAGAGGGGGATATGGTGTTGCCTCCTACTTATTTAGATTATGACGCGATGGTCAAACATCGTTTCCTTTTGAGGAATGAACAATTCCTCTAGTATCGACTAATCTTTGACAGACATAGCTCTGTCCATGTTACTCTCCCTGCTCCTTTCCTTTTTGATTACCAGGAAAATGAAGATATGTTGTTACCAGGGAGGAGGCAGTTGAACACGAGGGGAGAGCGGAGGCGGCTCGCCAACATGTCGCAGCTCAGGAGGCATTTGCCTGCTGCATCTAAGTACGACCCCAATTACAACTATTGATATCAGCTAGGCTACCCTTGACAGTAGACCAACTTAGGCCAAAAGCCTAAGCTTGGGGGAGTACATATTTCTCACCGACTTTACATTCATGTTCACACACTATTCTAGTTGTCGGTGCCCATACTCTTTCATTGTATTATCCTTGCTAGTTTAATTTTCTTTTTCTCGCTTTCTTCTTGTGTGTTTGATAAATCTTAAGAAAACCAAAAAAATAGTTAGTTTACTTTCCATGCTTGTAGTAGAATTAAAATGAAAACCCAAAAAGATTTCTAGTTCTTCTTCTTACTTGTTGGGAGCTTTCCCGTGTAAATAGTTTTATTTTCTTTTCTTTCCTTTGGGGGTCGAGAAGACCATATTGAAAATGTTGAGTGGCTCTCATATGCATGATTGTTTATTTAACTTAGAGCCCATATTACCTGTCTTCTCTCTTTAGTTGAATGCTTGCAGATTCCAGCTTAGTCGAATGCACGTGCACTATTATTATTAACACATCGTTCGGTCGTGCAAGTGAAAGGCAATAATGACGATATATGATGGACTTACTGGGATGAGAAAAGCTGGTATGAACTCGACCTCTCTTGTTTTTGTAAATATGATGAGTTCATCGTTTCTGAGTCAACTTATTATGAAGTAAACATATTTGCAATGACATTTAGAGATTATAGTTGCTTGTGCCATGCTTGATTAGCTATGAGGTATAATGGTTTACCTTGTGTGCCAACATGCTATTAGAATGATTATGATGTGGTGTGATGGGATGGTATCCTCCTTTGACTGAATTGAGTGACTCGGCTTGGCACATGTTCACGCATGTGGTTGAACCAAATCAACATAGCCTTCATGATACTTATGTTCATGGTGGATTATATCCAACTCATGCTTGTATTCGGTGTGAATTAATTTTAATGCATGTTCATGACTGTTGTCGCTCTCTCAGTTGGTCGCTTCCCAGTCTTTTGCTAGCCTTCACCTGTACTAAGCGGGAATACTGCTTGTGCATCCAAACTCCATAAACTCCAAAGTTGTTCCATATGAGTCCACTATACCTTCCTATATGCGGTATTTACCTGCCGTTCCAAGTAAATTTGGATGTGCCAAACTCTAAACCTTCAAATGAAATTCTGTTTTGTATGCTCGAGCAGCTCATGTTACAACTAGGGCTGCCTATATCTTCCATGCTAGGTGGGTTATTCTCAAGAGGAGTGGACTCCGCTCCTCATTCACGAGAAAGGGCCGGTAACCGGGATGCCCAGTCCCATGATCCAAAAAGATCAAAGCAAATCAAAATAATTAAACAAAACTCCCCCAGGGCTGTTATTAGTTGGAGGCACCCATTGTTTCGAGCAAGCCATGGATCGATGCTTGTTGGTGGTTGGGGGAGTATAAACCATTACCATTCTGTTTGGGAACTGCCTATAATGCATGTAGTATGGAAGATACAACCATATCATAGTTGTTGCGTTGACAGCGAAAGTATGCCGGTCAAAATGTTGTTCAATATCTATTTTACAATTGAGCTCTGGCACCTCTACAAATCCATGCTTCCCTCTGCGAAGGGCCTATCTATTTACTTTTATGTTGAGTCATCACCCTTCTTATTAAAAAGCACTCGCTGGAGAGCACACTGTCATTTGCATTCATTTCTATTGGTTTATATTGAGTATGACTTGACTGGATCTCTTTTACCAAGAATTACAATGTTTAGTCAGTCCTTGATCTTTAAAGGTGCTCTGCATTTATGTTTTGCGGTCTCAAAAAGGGCTAACAAGATACCATTTTGTTATATCATGTTATGATTATTTTGAGAAAGTGTTGTCATCCGAGTTTTATTATTATGGCTCGCTAGCTGATTATGCTATTGATATGAGTAATTGTGACACATAAGTGTTATTGTGAGTATGGTTAGTACATAATATTTGCTGAAACATGAATGCTGGATTTTCATGTTGACAACAACAAGAGCAAACAGAGTTTGTAAAAGTTTTTCTTTATCACTTTCAGTTTATCAACTGAATTGCTTGAGGACAAGCAAAGGTTTAAGCTTGGGGGAGTTGATACGTCTCCAACGTATCTACTTTTCCAAACACTTTTGCCCTTGTTTTGGACTCTAACTTGCATGATTTGAATGAAACTAACCCGGACTGACGATGTTTTCAGCAGAACTGCCATGATGTTGTTTTATGTGTAGAAAAGAAAAGTTCTCAGAATGTCCTCAAAATCCACAGAGGCACTTTTTGGAATTAATAAGAATTATTGGGCAAAAGAAATACACCAGGGGGCCCACACCCTGTACACGAGACAGGGGGGCGCCCCCCCCCCCCCTATAGGGCGCGCGCCCCCTATCTCGTGGGCCCCCTGGACCTCCATCGACCTGAACTCCAACTCCATATATTCACGTTCGGGGAGAAAAGAATCAGGGAGAAAGTTTCATCGCGTTTACGACACAGAGCCGCCGCCAAGCCCTAATCTCTCTCGGGAGGGCTGATCTGGAGTCCGTTCGGGGCTCCAGAGAGGGGGATTCGTCGCCATTGTCATCATCAACCATCCTCCATCACCAATTTCATGATGCTCACCGCCGTGCGTGAGTAATTCCATCATAGGCTTGCTGGACGGTGATGGGTTGGATGAGATTTACCATGTAATCAAGTTAGTTTTGTTAGGGTTTGATCCCTAGTATCCACTATGTTCTGAGATTGATGTTGCTATGACTTTGCTATGCTTAATGCTTGTCACTAGGAACCGAGTGCCATGATTTCAGATCTGAACCTATTGTGTTTTCATGAATATGTGTGTGTTCTTGATCCTATCTTGCAAGTCTATAGTCACCTATTATGTGTTATGATCCGACAACCCCGAAGTGACAATAATCGGGATACTTCTCGGTGATGACCGTAGTTTGAGGAGTTCATGTATTCACCATGTGCTAATGCTTTGTTCCGGTTCTCTATTAAAAGGAGGCCTTAATATCCCTTAGTTTCCACTAGGACCCCGCTGCCACGGGAGGGTAGGACAAAAGATGTCATGCAAGTTCTTTTCCATAAGCACGTATGACTATTTACCGAATACATGCCTACATTACATTGATGAACTAGAGCTAGTTTTGTGTCACCCTATGTTATAGCTATTACATGAGGAATCGCATCTGGCATAATTATCCATCGCTGATCCATTGCCTACTAGATTTTCACATATTGTTCTTCGCTTATTTACTTTTCCATTGCTATTGTTACAACTACTACAAGAACCCAAAAACTATTATCTTCACTTTTGCCACCGTTACCTTTATTATCATACTACTTTTCTACTAAATACTTTGCTGCAGATACTAAGTTTTCCAGGTGTGGTTGAATTGACAACTCAACTGCTAATACTCAAGAATATTCTTTGGCTCCCCTTGTGTCGAATCAATAAATTAGGGTTGAATACTTTACCCTCGAAAGCTGTTGCGATCCCCTACACTTGTGGGTTATCAGAATTTTGTAGTCTGTCCTTCTTGGCTGGTCAAAGTGACTTCTTGGGTTGCACAATTTATGCATACTTGATACTGAGTCAGCCAATTGATACCCAAGATAACATCCAACTTAGCAGACTCAATAATTATCAAAGAAGTTGGAAAACAGACTCAGTTGACATTAACTTCCAGATTACGGCAGACTAGCTTGCTTCTGATTATGGATCCCGGGGTTTGTACCGGCATATTCTTGCCCAAAAGCGAACAAGGAAATTTGTTTTGGGCAACAAAACTCCGAGAAATAAAAGAGTGGGAAGCTCCAGAGTAAAATAAAATCACTACAGGTATGTTATTAACAGAAAACATACCAATGACGACTTCGGGGTTCTCTTGGGCTTCATCGGTGGAGATGTGATGAACGTATACCGTGATATTTTGCTGGTTCGGGCATGAATCCATATAATGGACTTGTGGCCTGAATATAGTATTCGTCTTGATGTTCTTGGGACACTGTTTAGCATAATGCCCAGTTTGCCCACAACTGAAGCAAGAATTGCTGCGCAGACGCTCCTCTTGCACTGGGTTGGTTATGACATTCTTGACTTGAGTGGTGGTCTTGTTAACATTATGTTGCCGATTGGGCTTGTATTCCACCTGAGTCTGTTGCCAGGTACGAGCCTTCTGCACTGGTTGTAATTCCTTCCTTGGTTCAAACTTGCTCTTGTGATCGTTGTTGGCAGACTTATTATCCGGTACAAGCTTGTGCTCCCTTTCAGCAATGAAAGCCTTGTTCACCAGGGTTTTGAAGTCTGGGAAATTGAACATACTGATAGTGCACCTGAGTTGCGGGTTTAATCCACCAAGAATTCTGTTAAACTTTCTTTCTTTAGTGGCCACGTCATATAGGGAGTAACGGGACAGATGATTGAATTTTTGCAAATATTCACCCACAGACTGATTTCCTTGGAGGAGCATGAGAAATTCACGCTGCTTAGTCTTCATAATTCCTGTAGGGATGTGATATTTCCGGAATCGTTCCTTGAATTGTGCCCAGGTGATTTCTTCATTAGCAGGACACATGGCTTTTTCATTATCCCACCATATGGCAGCAGCACCTTCAAGATAATGAGTTGCAAATGGAACCTTATCTCCTTCTTCAGTACGAGAAATCTCAAGCTTCTTATCACTAGTTCTCAACCAATCATCTGCATCCAAGGGATCAATAGCCTGACTGAAACTGGGAGGCTTGGTCCTTTGAAAATCTGACAGCTTGGAGTGATGACCGGGCGGATACCCATTTTGTCCATTGACAGCTTGAACACTTGTTAATATTTCAATCAGATCATTATTCCGTCTTTCCTAAAACATACATAGAATTTGCTCGGTGGAGGGTGGATTTTGCGGTGGAGGCGGTGGTGGAACGTACGGCTCGGGTGAGTGTCCTGCCTGTCGTGCGGAACGACGAACAGGAGAACCCTCGCGAACGTTGCTACTGCTGCCTCCCCGCGTCATCCTATTATGATTTTTCCCAAGGTTACGCAACTGAGATGAGAAGCATTCAAAATAAATTGGGGAAAAGCCAGCAACAAAAGCCCGAGAAAAACCGAAATGACAAAGAAAAATATGGCGAATAAAATAGAGTTCCAACATAATTATACATAGACTCATACATGAAAGATAACAACATGCCAGGTTCAACTACTCTCATACATGAAACGAAACCTCATGACTCGTACGACTACATCCGTACACCATACTGACGACTGCGGATACTCAGAAGCTCTACTACTCTGCTGGTGCTACGGGGTCCCCTCCTGAAGCGAACTCGGATCCTGAACTGACGTGGTTAAATGAGACCTCCGGGTTAAAGGTGACACGACGATGCTGCCTCGAGGCCTCTCCCTCCGGGGCAGGTGGAGGGTTAAGCATCGGGGCTACGGGAGTGGCGAGAAGTGAAACCCACTCAGCAGGAGCACTAAGTGGACTCACGGTCACGGTGCCCGAGCTACTCGGAGGAGTAACCGGTGAAACAGGGGAACTAGAACTGGCGGGAATATAGGGAGTAAATCCCATAGAAGCTGGAGTAGTGACTGATCTAGTAGAGGCTAAAGCAGTAAGGGCACGAGTCAGCTCTCGAGCCAGCTCATAGATAATAAGATAGCTAGCAGTGATATAACGAGAAGGGTGGCTAGCAACACTATCAGACTCCAGATCAATGATGGGGAAATGGACACGACCATTATCGTGCAGAGAAGGATAGTAGTAGAAACCTGGGTGGTTCTGCATCCGGATCTCGTTGTAGCGAAGCTCAACAAGTACCTCAAATGCAGCAAACTGGACAACTTGAGAAGCGGTAGAAGCGTAAACGCTCCGAGATGTACGAGTGTAAGTGCTGGAATCGGAACTGGTGCCCAGAGTAACCACGGCGTGATACTCATACACCGAGTCAGCTAGGCGCTCCCGGTACACATGATAGGCTGGGTCGTCACCGAGGGGGTACAGCCGACGCCACACGTCACAAAGGAAATGCGACGACGTGTACGACATCAGCTGCAACTGGCACGGATACGGCACCGGAGCCATCTACACTCACAACCATTAACAGGTTAGCATAAAAATAAAATTAGTGCATTAATGCAACAACCAGCTACAAGTGCTACCGACACTCAACTACAACTCGTATCTAGTGTCCGGTTAACTCGTCGTGGTCTCGCATGGCCTACAGTCAGCGCGGCTCTGATACCAAGTGTTGCGGCACCCCGGCTCAGAGCAACCGGTTTACCATGCATTGCCAGCCCAGAGACCTTGTATTCTGGCAACACACAACGTCTTGGTACAAAAAACAACCGCTTTATTGATGCTAGCGGATCAGAATTTATATTACAACAGTTGGAGAGGCCAAGCGGCACACACAGTGCGGCTGAACAATATGTACATTATTTAGTGAACATAAAGGGCCTCGATCACAACAACTACACGGCAGCGGAACAACGTCGTAGCGGAACTCCAAAGCACAGGGACACCGATGTGGAAATGATCTACACTTGGACAACACTCCTTTCCAACGGGACTTTCCTGAAATCTGGCATGACATGCCAGGTCAGTACATTGAATGTACTTGCAAGCTCACAACAAGCATAAGCATAATGACAAACAATATCATGGCAATTAACCAATTTATAACAACGCAACAATATATCCAACATGCTGTGACCATGCTCTTGTGATAAACGTCCCTCGGATTGGCTTACCAAACTTGATCATTCTTGGATCACAAACGTGCCAACCCAGAGATATCTCGTGATCCTTCCGGCGATCACAACCACGACCAATAATTGGCCTCAAACCATGATCCCTACGGCGATCACAACCACGACCAATAATTGGCCCGTGATCCTTACGGCGATCACAACCACGACCAATATTTGGCCCGTGATCCTTACGATGATCACAACCACAACCAACATCTGGTCCAAATCAACACGATGGCCTTTCTGCCACCAACACAATGCAAACTTCATACTTAGTGTGCAAAATTCATTAAATGTTGACCTATGGTGTGACCTACTTCCGAGCGTGTCCTTAACCGTGGACTCAGCTATCGATAGATTAATACACTCTTTAGAGGTAGCACACCTGACCCACACCACGAAACCCATGGCCTCGCACTCCCATTCGGGTGGACCAACGACATTCCGGTGAAACCCCTCCATTGCCATGACACTCTCCCGGCCACTCTGACTCACTCCCCATCGGGCTAGTCCTGGGTGGCCCCGTGTCTACCAAAGACACAACGACCACCGTCATGGCCAAATGATCCCACATGGGGACCCGGTACCAAAAACTTAACAACGGGCACACGGTTATGCCTGCTTACCGGGCCAGGGTACAGCATGCCCATAACCTTCACTAGTTGGAGGCATCGACCAGAGGCATGACAATCAAACGAATAAAGGCCGTCCCATACCGGCAAAATGTGGTTGCATTGGAGAAAGACTCGATTCAGCGGCACCATGACCCTGTCAACAACATATTCATGTTGAGTTACTATCAGGTTCAACTTAAAGTGAAAATAATCAGCGTCATAATGCCATGACATGCATCGCATTCAACAGAAATGACTGAGTCAACTATGCTCACACTGAGCATCAACAACTCAAGATACTTCTCTGGTTAAGATCAAGCCTCACTTCAACCAGAATCTTTTCTAGAAAATTTATCATTGTCACTCATGCAAGAAAGTAATTCCACAAATTACTCATATCCATAGCCATATTATTCTTTCATCACCCAAAAACTAAATCCTTGCTAGTGTACCAACTAAGTTCACTTCAAACTTCATGTAAATCAAGCATATTGACTTTAACAAGCATTTAACAGAATATAATTAACATATTAATAATTTAAATGCATGGATAATCATTTGTTCAAGTAGAAAATCAAAAATATTGTAGTGGCACTATGAAAATGTTGCTGTGGCTTGCCTTAGTGCAGATGAGGTTCACAATCCTCCTCGTGATCGTCAAGACAAGCCTAACCTTCTGAAAATATTTAAAAAGACAAAAAGAAATCATCAAGAAACCTTCTGAAATTCACCAGAAAATATAGAAAGCAGGGAAAAATCCCACCTTTGATGAGCTGCTATATTTTTGGACAAAGAACACAATGCAAAAAGAATCAATGCATTTGGACTTATGGTTAAAAAGTTTTGGCTGTTTGAAGTTCTTTGGATTTAAATGAAATTTGAATTAAAAATAAACAGACTGGGGGGGGGGGGTGACGTCGAAGGCGTAAAAGCCCAGGGCGCCACCACTCATACCGTTTCGCGGGCGTACAGAGTGGCTGACTAGCGGGCCCTACTAGTCAGGTGAGGTGGAGGGGGAGAGCGAAATAGAGAGCGGCGAGGCTTCGCCGGAGCGCACGCCGGCGGCGAGGGCTCTTGGGCGAAAATGAGAGGGAGGGATCGAGAGAGGATAGAGAGGCGCACCTACCCATACCCGTAGAGTGGCTAGGGGTGGTCAGACGGCACCGGAAACAGCCTCTCCAGCGGAGGCAGAGAGCAGCGGTCGCCGGAGACGAAAATGACGGCGACTAGGGGTGACTCCAGGGGCTCCAACCGGGCGGAATGGCACCACCGGAGAGTGGCGGAGGACCTGGAAGGGTTTCCCTGGCCTGGGAAGGGCTAGAGCTGCAGGGACGACCCGAGGGGATCGTCGACGAGCTCGATCTCAGGGACGGCAGCCCGCAGCCTGCCTGTCCGGGCTACGGCTATCTACTTGCTTGTGGGGTGTGTGGGAGTGGAGTGGGGTGCTCGAGGAGGCTGGGGGTGGTCGTATTTATAGGCGAGCGGCAAGGAGGGTTCGGGCTCCGCCGTTGGACACCTGGCCGCGGTGCCCAGCGACGAACAGCGTCAGTGAGAGAGGGGGAAGAAGACGTAGCTCACGCGGGGACTGTTGGCGAACGGATACGAGCACAGGGGCGAGAGGAAGACGACGAGCATAGTGCACCGCGCACTGTGATGTTAGCCGGACCGTGCCTGTGCCCGCTGCGGCGAACTCCGGCGTCAGCGAGTGCCAGGGCGGAGTTAAGTGAGTAGAGACAGTGATGGTGGCGCGGTTTGGCACGCTCGGGCAGGCGGGGCAGCGAGCACGCGCGCAACAGAGCGCTCGGTGGCACTTAGAGCGAGTGTTTTGCATGCCAGCACGCCTGGACGAACGCGGTCACCGCGTGAACTATGACCTCAGGCCGACCTAAGCCCAAACTTCATGTCTGGCGTGTAGTCCGTGGTAGTTTTGACTGTTACCATGCGTGGGTTGGGTTCCAGGTGCAGTAGAAATGAGTTTACACTCCAGGTAAGTTTCTGGACAGTAACTTTGAAGGTTTACTATGTTCAAACCACTGGGAGTTGAGGGCTGAGCTTTGGAGGCTAGCCAACATTTACTAAGGTGAAGATGCACAAGAAAAACTAGCTACAATGGAGCAAGTAAAATGGTAGTTGCTGTAGAAACTACCATTTTTGTCAAGAAACTTAAATATTTTCTGTAGCCAAAATATTCCAAAAAGTGATAAAATATTTTTGCTCAGAAAGGTGCCCTAGGGTTCAAAGAATAATTGGGAATTTTCTCAGGATTTTATGGGCAAGAAAAATTGGAGTTGCTTTGGAGCACATTGAGCTAGCTAGGGTTTAGGAGGGAAAAATGAATATTTTTCATTTAAGAAAAATATTCCAAATGATATTATGAGATGAACCAGAGATGGAGTGATGGTTTGAGAGGGAGATGAAGCACTTGGGTGAAAGTCAAGCGGTACCCAAGTGGTTATGTCCAAATGAAAGGATTCAAAAACTCCAAATTCAAATTCAAACCCACTGGAAATCAGGCAAAGAAGAGGGGGCAAAACCCAGGCTATCACATAGGCTTCAGGTGTACCTACGTGTTAGCCTGCGGAAGAGAATACGGCCCCTAAAGGTGCTTGCTGCCTACCCTTGATCCTTCCGCGGGAAGACGAAGCACCGAGGGCCTGACGAGGTGGTGTACGCGAGGCGGGTCGCAAGCCAGAGCTTGGTCCTTCGGATTTATCAGCATTGCTGGGACGGGCCCGAGCACAAGCGCCGTGCCAGGATATGTAGCCCTCGTTGCGGGATGAGCAAAGGCCGAGCCAGAAATGTAGGGAGACCTCGAAGCGGATAGGACCCGAAGCAAGCAGGGGATGATCATAAATCAGCTTATGAAAGATGGTTAGGTGGCTCTGACGAATGCAAGAAGGATACATGCCGCAGGGACGGACCCATGCGGCTTGGGGATAGTGCATCCCAAGGGGCTCCCCCAAATTGAACGAACTAAAAGATGTCACCTGGCACCATTACTAAAGAAATGTTGGGGTAATAGAAGGCGCGTGTTGCTAAAGCCGCTCCTCATGAGCCACCCTAGCCTTGAACCTCATGAGGCTCTGGGGGCCTGATGGGCTCATGAGGATCCATCTCCATCTCCACCTGGATCGCCTGGTGCCTAGCCTCCCGAGCCGCTAGGATGTCCCGCATGTGGCGCTGAGATGCAACAGCCGAGCTCAGCAAGACAAACGACATGCAAACGTAGCTGTGAGGGGGACCCTTGCATCGGCCGACATGGGACGGCCAGAAGAGCTCCTGAGATGTGGCCCTGTTGAGCCAGGGGATGTCGACACAGACGCAGAACTCCTTGCCCTCACCAGGGCAAGGAGCCACGCCTGGTGGTGGGCGGTGATCACCCTGGAGAGCCCTCACCTCCTGAATTTCCTTGACTGCCTTACTGATGAATTCCTGAGCACCTGGTGCCTCGTGCCCTGTGCTCTCCCTTCGGAAGAGTGAAGTGAAGCATGCCTCCACATGGTGCTCGAGCGCCTCCCTTGTGATGTTGGCTAGGTCAGAGGCTCTCCAGAGGAGATCGCCCGAGCCCAACCTGAGAGGGGTGCCGACGCGCCTTCCTATGCGATAGGGAAGGCGCCCCGTCCATGGACGCGAGGCTCAACGCGGCACCATCTGGCGCTGCCTCATCCTGATATCCCTGGCCCAACAGCTGCTTCTTTGTCTTGGGGGTCTCCTCAGGAGGGAGGACATCACCCTTGTCTTCAGGGTTCTCGACCGCTGCAGCCTGGTAGGCATGCTCAAGAGAGCACACGCGTCCTTTTCCTCGTTGGCGACCGTGATGATGCCGCTGCTCCCTGGCATTTTGAGGATGTTGTAGCCACGGTGCGTTGCTGCCATGAACTTGGCTAGTGCTGGGTACCTGAGGATGGCGTTATACGGTAGGCGAATGTCGGCGACAGGGAAGTCGATGAGCTCGGTGTAGTAGTTGTCGCGCTTGCCGAAGGTGACAGGGAGGTGGACCTGCCCGATTGGATGCGTGGAGCCGTCGGTCACTCCTGAGAAGGGCTTGGTAGGCTGGAGCTGGTAGTATGGCACTTGGAGCCCGTTGAATGTCTGAACAAAGAGGACATTGAGCCCCGCTCCGCCATCGATGAGTGTCTTGGTGACGAGTATGTTGCTGATGATGGGTGAGCAGAGCACTGGGAGCACGCCAGCTGTGGCCGCGCACTTGAGCTGGTCGGAGGAATTGAAGGTGATGGTGCACTTGGACCACCTGAGCAGGCGTGTCGCCTCGAACTTGGGAAGGACTACGTTCACCTCACGCGCGAACTGCTTGAAGGCGTGATGAGAGGCTGGGGCCTAGGAGCCGCCCAAGATGCAAGCGATGGCGCGAGGATCTTGGAAGCCCCCAGCCCCCTCGTCTTGGTGGTGGTCTTCGTTCCTTCTTGGCGGCGGAGGCAGCGGAGGGAGACCAGCGTTGCCCTTAGGCCGATCCTCACGAGGCCGGTCCCTCCAGGCGCCCTCATGAGGCTGGCCTTGCTAGTGGTCCTCCCGAGGCTGGTCACGCCACTCCTGACGATGGTCGCGGCCATCCCAGGTTCCTCCACCTCGGCCACCTCCACGGCCGTAGCCTCGATCGTTGCGCTCAGGGTGTCGACCGAGGCGCCCGTCGCAGAGGGCTGTGAGCTCCTGACAATCGTTGGTGTTGTGGCGGTGCATATTGTGGAAGACAGAGAACCAACGGCTGCCCATAGATGACTCAGGGTGATCGCAGCCGTGCTTCATCTCTGGTTCGGCTGCGAGCATAGCCGGTCCCTTGCGCTTCACATCCTTGGCCTTGGCCTTCTTGTATTTTGGGTCTGCATCGGGGAGCTCAAGGAGGGAGAGGTGTCCCTCCTCAGCCTTGGCGCACCTGTGGCCATGTTGAACATCTCTAGAGCTGTGCAAAGGTCTTCATGTATGGCGAGCTCCTCCTTCATCTTGACGTCGCGGACGCTATCAGTGAACGCTGAGATGATGGCCTCGTCTGACACCTTGGGGATCTTGAGGCGAACGTTGTCGAAGCGCTGTATGTACTTCTGCAGGGTCTCTCCTGGCTGCTGCCTAATGCGTCGGCCGGCGGGCGGTCGCGCGTGCCCTGGAAGTTGGCGATGAAGCGCTTGCGCATCTCGTCCGAGGAGGAGACCGACCCCACAGGGAGGTTCAGGAGCCAGGAGCGTGCGCCGTCTTTGAGGGCCATGGGGAACCAGTTTGCCATGATCTTCTCATCGCTACTGGCCTCCTTGATGCCGAGTTCGTAGAGCTGCAGGAACTCAGCGGGGTCGGCGGTGCCGTCATAGCATGGGGGCAGGTCAGGCTTGAACTTCCCCGGCCAGATGACATTGCGCAGCTCCGGGGTCAACGCGCGGCACCCTGCTGTGGTCACGGGAGCCCGTCGGGGTGGTGGAGCCTGGTCTTGGTGCTCGCGCGCCACCACCATAGGCGGCGCGCGGTCTTGACGTGGAGGTGTTGGAAGCGCACGCGCATCTTCTTGGGGTCGCTGCACCACTTGACAGCTTGCTTCTTCACGCGCGGGCGCCTGACGCTGCAGGTCACACCGTGGCGCTGCCCGCCTTAGTTCGACGATGGCACCCTGAACTGGAGGTGGAGGAGGCGCCCCGCGAGCCACGTCACTCGCAGCAGGCGTCGACTGAGGCCGTGAGAGGGCTGGCGCTGCAGAGTCTCCGGCGGCACTGACGAGCTCGACGATGCGTTCGAGCCACTCCTCGTAGAATTCGTCGACTGGGCAGTAGCGTAGGAGTTCCTGCGCCATGAGCAGTGCGTCCAGCGCATTCGTAGGGCCGCAACGTGCATGGGAGGACAAAGCGGCCGGAGTCAGTGACGGAGTGGCGGTGCGCCCGTCGCGGCGCACGGAGGGGTGCAATGATGAAGCTTCAACTATGGCAGTGTTTGCCGCTGGTGATGGGGGACGGCGAGGACAGCCGTCGCCCTCCGGTGCCGTCTAAGCAACGCGAGCTGCGATTGTGGCCCAACGCTCAGCGCGAGCCCGATGCGCGTCAGCCGTGGAAGTGTCGGTGTAGCGGTGGATCAATCGACGGGAGAGAAGATCCGACGCACCCCTACCTGGCGCACCAAATGTTGGATTTCGGGTTTCGCAAACCCTTTAGAGGTTAAAGCTCTAGGGTGCGTGCGGAGATCTCAACCTGCCTAGCCTGCCTACTCGCGAACCTCACAGCCTATCGCGTCGAGCTCGAAGGGAAAGGAAGACACGACAGTTTACCAAGGTTCGGGCCACCTTGCGGTGTAAAACCCTACTCCAGCTTTGTGGTGGATTTTCCTCGGGGGGATGAGGAAGAACTAGTACATTGGAGAACAGCCTCAGGAGGCGTGTTCTTGAGCTCGGGTGAGCTGGTGAGGTGGTGAGGGTGGAATGGATCCGATCCCACTCTTCTGTATCCTGTGGATTCGATCCCCTTCCATGGTGGTAGCTAGGTCCTATATATAGTGGCCTTGGTCCTCTTCCCAAATGTACGCCATAAGGGATCCCACAATGGCCAAATTTGAAGGGAGACAACACGTACGTCCTATTCTGACTAAAGTGGTCTTCGCCTATAAAAGCTTCTGGTCGTGACGCTGCGGTGGGCTCGACGACGACCTCCATCCTGCCGTCCTGGCGGTCTTGGTCTTGTTGCACCAGAATGGAAACCTTTGGTTGATTCCTCGGGACCCCGCGCCTGCTGCTTGCCTCCTTTGCACTAAAGGGGAAACTGGTACTCTGCGCCCGCTGGCGCCCGCCTGGCCTTGGTCGTCATGGCTCACGTCAGTCGAACCTCCCGAGGTGACCTTGCATAGAAATCTCCGCTCCTCGGGAGCCAGCCTGAGGGGGCTGATCCCCTTGGAGGTCTTGGTGTCGTCCGCCTCGCGAGGCTTGGCCCCTCGCGAGGGTCTTGAGTTGTTGATGCTGAGGCTGGGCCGTACCAGGACGTCGATGGAGCCACGCCGTGGGCTGCAGGCAGGCAAGTCTGGGTACCCCCGTATCCGAGACGCCGACATCTCGGGACGAGATTTCTTGTAGTGGAGGAGAATTGTAACGCTCGGATAATTAAGCTACATGAACCCTCTACTAATGATGCCACATCACCATGATTACTGTTGTTAATCTCACGATGATTCAGATCCTGTTCGAATTCAAATTCAAATTCAAAATCAAGTCAACTATAAATATTTCAAATGTCCAAACTAAAATGTTTTAGTTGTGACAAATAATTCATATGTAATAATGGTGGAGAAACCACATTTTTGTAAAATGTTTAACTACTCTCAAACAACTAAAACAGTAGCAAAAACAATTATTTAAATGCTCTTTAAATAATAAACATGTGCAAACTACTTTATTTAGAGTGCCTACTTAATTGTGTTAGTGGCATAATTTGTAACATTATTTTAGGTGTCACTTTTATGATTTATATAAATAAATAAAATTAAACTAACAAGAAAATAGTAAAGGTTAAAAGTAAAAAAACAGAAATAAAAGGCAATAGAACCCCCCCCGGGCCGCACCGGCCCAGTTGGCCTCAGCCGCTCGAACAGGCCGGCCTAGCCAGCCCATGGCCTACAAAGCCCCCGTCACAACCGAACCCTAACCCCCTCCCCACGATTCCTTTCTCCCTCTTACTCACTCGCTCTCCTCGCACCCGAGGCACCGTCGCCGCGTTGACGTAGGTGCCGTGCGCCGTAGCCCCCCCCCCCCCCCCCCCCGACGCTAGAAGGTTCCCAGGAGGCGGGCCTGATGTTCTCTTTGTCATCATGGCCGAGCTGGAGCGCCCCGGCGCCGTTGCCTCGACCCATCCCCTCCGACCACCCCGCCTGCACCAGCACTCGATGCGCGTGACTCCGAACACATCCGTCCTCCCTGAGACATCCAAAAGCTTCTCTATGAGCTCGCGCAACTCCCGCACCCCCTCCTGGCCTCGGCCGTTCCCTCCATAGCCTCTGGATCGAGCGCGCTTGACGTCACCGCGTCGGACGTCCTCCCAATCGACGCGACCGGCCTCCCACACGCGCGGCCTACGCCTGCCTGCACGTTCACTGGCCCGGCACACCCACGGCCCCCACACACACCCCGCGCTCACGCCCCCACCGAACCGCGCCACTGGCCACCCTGGTCGCGCCATGTGCGCCTGCTGCGCACCTCCATGCGCGCCCCGCGCCCTGCCCGCGCAACCGCGTGACTACCGCTACACTGCTGCCTACTAGCTACTCATGCGCTGCTGCTGCCTCTCCTGCTACCTACCGTTGTTGCGCTGGCTTCCGCTTCCATTGCTCCTGCCGTCGCCGCTGCTGCCCCCATTCACCCGTTCCCCCTGCTCGCCCGTGCTGGCTCCACCCGTCGCTCTCTGTCCGCGCCTAGGCGCCTGCTAGCTACTGCTCATGCCTCTGGCCACTCTCGAGCAAGCCCAATTACCGTCGGTGACCCCCGTGTGCACTCACACGTTCACCAACCCCCCTATAGCCGGCTTGTGCCACTGACTTATGGGCCCAATCCGATTAGATTAGTGGTTAAATTGATTAACTAAACATAAATAGTCACAAATAGGTGGGACCCCCTGGAGATTAAACTTAATGATTAAAATCAATTAAAGCTTCTAACTATGACATATGGGTCCCACTGGACCTTTGATCAGTCAACGTTGACTGGTCAACTGTTGACTAGGCAGTTGACTTGGTCCCACCAGTCGCCCACTGGTGGGTACACTTCTTGGTGTACGTAGCAATTATCCTATTATTTTCGAAATAATGATAATTACAAAAATTCCAAATACTACTAAAACTTTGAAATTAATAGAAAAATAATCGTAACTCTGATGAAAATACTTTATACATGAATGTTGCTCAGAAAAACGTGACAATTCTGAATACGCACTCCGTTCGTCCGCCACATGCCCCTAGCATTGCGAACTTGGAACCGTCCCCCTCCGTTTCATCTGTCAAAAAAGCCAAACACTAGGAATACTTTCCCGGATGTTTCCCCCCTTTGCCGGTATAACCTAGTACTATGTTAGGTCACCTCTAGCACCGCTTATTGCCATGTCATGCATCGTCATGCATCTGCTTGCATTGTATTAATTGTTTCTTCCCCCTCTTCTCTCCCGTAGACTTTGAGACTGACGCCACTACTAGTGACATCGGCTATGCTCTTGACGACCCATCCCTCTTTGTAGAGCTTCTAGGCAAGCAAAACCCCCTTGATCATCCCGATATCGCCTACTTCTTCTCTCTACTATTTGCATTAGAGTAGTGTAGTCGTTACTTATCGGTTTGATCCTATACTGCCGCATAGCCTGCCTTTGTTACTACTGTTGATACCTTTACCTGCAATCCTAAATGCTTACTACAGGATACTAGTACTTCATTAGTGGCCCTACATTCTTGTCCGTCTGCCATGCTATACTATCAGTCAGTGATCACTCGGGAGGTGATCACGGGGATATATACACTATACTTTTATACATGATACAATGTTGAGACCAAAGTTGGGTCGGCTCGTAGAGTACCTGTGAGTGATTCATGAATGTAGGGCCTGAAGGGACAGGTGGTTCCATCCAGGAGTGGTGGACCTGGGTTCCCGACGCCCCCCGAGTGATACCTTGTGGCGGAGCAATATGGCAGGTTGAGACCACCCAGGAGAGAGGTGGGTCTTGTCCCTGGTCGTGTCCGTGGTTATTTCTTAATAACACGCCTAACAAGATTTGGATATTTGATCTGAGTTGGGTCATTGGCATTATACGCACTAACCGCCACGTGGGACAAGATATGGGCAACCGACGTCGTAGTATCAGCTGAAGCTCTTTAGAGGTGAGTGACTGAGTGGCGCGCGTCGGGTTGGACCGCGTAAAGCACCTGCCTTTGTGATGGAGGTTGCCAGGTCTGCTCACCGACCGCATTCGCAATGTGCAGGAGTGCAAAGGGTGATGGGCCCAAGATCCCTGCGCGCTTAGGATTTAGACCAACGTGCTGGCCTCTCTGTTGAGCCTAGGTAGGGCTGCAACGTGTTGATCTTCCGAGGCCATACATGACCCACGAAAGTGTGCCCGACCAGAGGGATCGAGTGTGTCGATAATGTGGTGCATCCCTGCAGGGAAGTTTGACCTATTTGAATAGCCATGTCCACGGTAAAAGGACAACTTGGAGTTGTATTCCTATTTTGGTAGTGGTACAGGATAAACAGCGACATCTAATTTTTCAATAAGAATTTATGAAAAGTACACCAACAAACAAAAGCATCATGATTATCTTGATGGGAACTAACCCGGGATACACGAGAAGAGAAGCAGGACAGAAGCATTTATCGACGCCTGCGGATTGACATCAACATTACTTAAAAGGGACGTCACTTTACCATGGGCATTGCTTCATTTAACCAGTGATAGTATTAGATTAGCAGCAGCAATAGGAGCATATGGACAATGACCGCACAACCACCATGTACTTTTTGTCGAAAAAACATGTATACCTCCACCGAGGCATAAATCAGGACAACTATTTGAGTGGCCTTGTCACATCCCCAGTTGTGTTATGCTCTGGGCTAGCTAGTCATGTGTTGTATCATGTTTAAATTGCATTTAAACTTGAAATGGGGATTGATCCAAACCCTAGCATAAATGAATCCAACTAGGTTCAAATAAAAATCATTTTCAATGAACCCAAAATGCCTTTGGAAAAGTTCATCATTTTTGAATTGGTCTAGAACCCCTACCAAAAATGGTGCACATTTTTCTAGGCCACTTTCGATTTTTGAGTTAATCCATAGATTATTTGAATTTGGGCATTTAACTGCCATAAATATTTTAAATGCCCAATTAATCCTTAAAGCAGTAGAGGGTTGTTGGGAATATTCCAATATGTGCCCACAATTTATTCCAGGACTTACAAAAATGGTTTAGTACTTTTACTAAATCAAAACGGACAAAATAAAATAGAAAACAGAAAAGAATTAGAAAGAGACAGAGACGAAGCCTACCTGGCCTTACCTGAAGTCAGCCCAGCAGCATAGGCCCAGCCCACCACCGCGGCTCCTCCTGTCGTCTTTCTCGTCGGACAGAAGGACGAGCGCGTGCCCGACGCCCGCAAGTCCACGCCCAGGCCACCTCCTGCTTGCCGCTGCTTCTGGAGGCCGCTAAGGCCGCCACACAACCCCTGGCTCCCTCTCTATCTTATCCCTCACTCGTTGCCCTCTCTCCCACCTCTGCTCTCTCCCCGAGCACCACCGAGCGGAGGTCGTCACCGCCGACACCGTTCACCGCGGGCACAACACCTCCTAGCCCCTCGCCCGTGTCTGGAAGGTCTACCACGACTTCCTCTTCTTCTTCACCGAGTCGTGCAAGTCGAGGATCACCACGCCGTCGTCTTCGAGCTCGTCACCACCGCATCTGCTCGCCGGACTTTGCCGGTCGATTCGCCGCCTTCGGTCGCCCCCGAGCCCACTGATCCGCCCTGCAGACCCTCCGTGAGCTCACCTTAGTTTCCCTTCTTCCCCCTTCCTCGCGCCCGTGTTTTTGTACCGCCCTCGAGAGCTCTGAGCTCTGGCCGCCGCCATGGCCGGTGAGCTCCGTGCTCCCGGGCTCCTCCACCTTCATTTGTTGCCTTGGCATGCTCCTGGAGATCACACGAACTTGTGGGGCTCCTCGGCTGGTGTCACGCTGCACCACAGTGACGACCGAGTCGCACCCATGCTTTCGCCTCCGCCGTAGCTTGCCGCTGGCATTCTTTCCGGCCATCCCACGGCCCCTCGTCCGGTCCAATGGATGCGGGTGAGCAGGAGCTCCTCGCACATGCCCTCGGCGCATCGGCCGACGCCGCAGCACGATTCCGGCGTGTCTCAATCGCGCCGGACGGTCGCCGACGGCCTCTCTCCGGTCGGGCTGACGTGGCAGCCTCATTAACGCAAATCCTCGCCAGCTGGACCTCACCTAGTCACTGACAGCGGCCCCCGCAGCGGGTCAAAGTCCAAGTCAACACGGGGTTAACCCCTGTTTCGCTGACCGGTGGGCCCCGCTTGTAAGGTTTAACCATGGCTGGCCGTTGACTTGCTGACGTCACTCAGACGTCATGCTGGCGCAGTAATACATTTTCTGGATTTTTATTAATTCAGGAAATTTTAGAAAATAGTTTAAACTTCAAAAATTCATAGAAATTCAACCATAACTCAGAATGAAATAAGTTATATATGCAAAATGATCAGAAAAATCCAATCTATCCGTCTGTACTATTTTCATGCATGTTAGAACAACTTATGGCTACTGTTTAGGACAAATCAATTAAAGGGCATTTAATCCATCACACATGGAGTTTGATTTTGAACCTTGGATTCAAACCAACTTCATTTGAATTGTTGCTAGTTGCATTAGCTCAAAACACAGCATATTGACATGTCATGATCATGCATCATATTATTGCATTGCATTGATTGTGTTCCTTCTCTGTTGCTGGTTTTTCCCCCTCTTAGTAGACGACGTTCGACGATGTGTTTGATGACACCGAGGAAGAACTATACTATCTTCAGAAGTGCTAGGCAAGCAAAACCCCCTTGTTCATTCTGATACAATTCCACTCTCTCGCTCCTGCTCTCTTTTACTACATTAGGACAACAATGATTCAACTGTTACATGATGCGGTAGTTGAACCCTTTTCCTCTGCATGACCTGTCATTGCCACAGTAAATAGATGAAACCACTAGCATGAGTAGGAGTTGTTTGAGACCTGATGTGCCTACTCATTCATGCTTGTTTGTCCTGCCTGCTATGCTTAGAGTTGTGTCAGGTCTGATTCATCGGGGATGAATTGGAACAATGATGAACATGTCCTACTGTGTGTGAGCTAAGTGTGTGCACACGTTTTGGTAAAGGTAGCAGTGTGAGGTCATGTAGGAGTACATGGTGGCTTGTCTCATTCAAGCCGTCCTCAGGAACTGAGTTCTGTGTTTGTGATCCATGAACAGTTACTACACACATTGGGATCTGGGCACTCCAAGCTCTCTCGACTTATTAATCAACTCAATCTCTGTCCAGGAGTTGCAACTAGTTTCTGGTGTTTGTAGGTTGTGTTAGTAGTCTACCAAGTGGCACCCGATATAGGTGGGCTTGGGTCAGACTAGGCACTATGGCCGGGTATGCCAAGCGTCGCCCGTTTGGTGGGCTTGGAACCCTGTACACATCGTTTGGGGCCATGAGCGACATCCCGGTAGGATCTCCTTGTGGATGGAACCCGAATAGGCGATAAACCTGGACTAGAGACTTGTGTGGTTAGTTAGGTTGTGGCCGACACCCTCGCCAGGCTTCCGCTTGAAGGTTTCCGAGATACATGACATGTACATGGCGGTAAGTGGCGAGAGTGTGTGTGAATAAGTACACCCCTGTAGGGTTAATATGATCTATTCGAATAGCCGCATCTGCGGTAAAGGACCTCTGGGTTGCCTATACAGTTCATAGACAAGTGGAAGTGGATACTCTACAATGCGCAAGATAAGCGTGAGTGCTACGGATGGCCTTCTCATAGGGAGAGGGGAGCGGATCCATAGTGGTGTATTGATATGGTGAATATGTGGACTCGTGTGCGCCACCTCAAAAGAGTTGCTTGCAGTCGTAGTTCAGGTTAGCCATTGAGTGAAAGCTGGCTTGCTGTAGTTAAACCCCACCAGCCCTTTGTTGATAATGATGCATACATAGTTAGTTCTGATGTAAGTCTTGCTGGGTACATTTGTACTCACATTTGCTTAATTTATATTTTGCAGAGAGACTCCAGTCTCGCTAGTAGTTTTGTGTGGACTTCGACGTTTAGCTTGTTACCTCAGCTACGATCTTGTGTCCTCGGCAGGATCTGGTAGTTAGTCAGGCTTCTCAGCCTTTTTCATTTGTAGATGTTTGTACTTAGACATGTTAAGCTTCTGTTTGTGCTTTGACTTGTAGCTCTGAATGTTGGGTCATGAGACCCATGTTTGTGATATCTCGCTCCTCGGAGCCTATTGAATAAATACTTTGAGTCATAGAGTTATGTTGTGATGCCATGTTGTATTTGCACATATCGAGCATATTGTGTGTATGATTTGAAATGCTTGGTATGTGTGGGATCCGTCAACCTAGTTGTTTATTATTGGTAGCCTCTCTTATGGGGAAATGTCTCCTAGTTCTTCCACTGAGCCATGGTAGCTTGCTACTGCTCCTGAACACTTAGGCTGGGCGGCATGTGTCCTTCTTCGTTCCTATGTATGTCCCTACAGGGAAATGTCACGCGCTGTCTACCAGAGTCCTGTTAGCCCAGCTGCTACAGCCCGGATTCACTCGCTGATGACCGACACGTTCGTTGCTGGGTCATGTATGCCTGTCCCTATAAGTTAGTGCCACTTTGGGTTTATGACTAGTCATGTTGGCCTGGGTTATTTGTCATATGGATGCTAGCGACACTATCATATACGTGAGCCAAAAGGCGCAAATGGCCCCGGGCTAGGTAAGGTGGCACCCGTGGGAATACCGTGCGTGAGGCCGCAAAGTGATATGATGTGTTACATGCTAGATCGGTGTGACTTAGGATCCGGGTCCTGACAGCTTTGGTATCAGAGCCTGACTGCCTGTAGGTTTACCAAGTTAAACTGGTCGAAGTTGAGTCTAGAAATTCTTTAGTTATATAAGGGAATTGATTGTGGATGGGAACATAAGGATCTTTTTACTCATTTACCTTATGCCCTTCTGATCCGAGTCATCCTATCTTTCCTACGGGGTTAAGGAACTAGGCTTTCTCTTCTTTCTATTAGGATCACGTGTTACTAATCCGTAGACTTATAAGATTAGTGAATTCAAGCCTTAGTTCAGTTCCTATTATCTCCATGTATTCATAGTTGATCTCAGAACCTTGATATTATGATGATCGAGTGGTTATACCACCATTTTGTAGAATATATCAAATCTTTCCGAGCATGTGCAACTGTTATACTGTACGAGTCATCCCAGGTTTTTAAATAGTCTGATGCATTTGCAAATCCCTTCTTTCGTTCCCAATGTCCCCTTTGGGACAGTTTAACCACACTAACCAGTGTGTTGAGGTAATCTATTGCCTCGATATATATGTTGGAGTTATTATTACGACCCTAGGTGTTTTAGGGGATCATCTAGTAATCCAGCCATGTCTTGTTTCCAGTATGATGATTCTGACCGCTATTCTCGAAGTATGCATCCCGTGATGCCACTTAGTATGTAGGTATTCTACTCCTGTGTTTTTGAACCCGAGATTCGCCCTACCTACTTCATGTTGATAGTGATTGCTAGTTCCTTTAGGATATTAGTAACCTTTGCGATAGTCCTCGAGGTTCGTGGTATTTCCTTCTTCCAAATACCATGAATTGCTTATGGCAGAAGTCCCTCGCTGAACCGAAAGATCACAACCAGAGTGCTCTTGACGAGTTCTTGTTTCCATGTTGTGACTCTGCCAGTTCTACCTTTCTGCATGGGTTATCCAGAAGAAATATGTTGAACTTGGTTCGACATACTAATCTATGCATCCACAACTCAGACAGTTATATGTACCTTGAGTTGTCCCTCTTTAGCTGTATTCTGACCCCCGTCTATCAATTGATAGTTAGGAGTAGTCGTGCATTCATGTTCATGGATGCTTATTATTCTTGTGGTCCGTCAAGCCATTCTGTTCGGAATGACTAGGAGAAACAAACTCCAGTATCTCGTCCATTTCCAGGATTGTATCAAAGTAGTTGTACTTCGCAGATCAAAATGCCAATCCAGTTTTTGTTCTGTTCTACCTTGGAGTATTACCATATTTATATCAAGAATATCATGGGAATTGCGCACCATCCTATGAACTCTTGATACAGTGATAGTCTCTCCTTCATTATTCATTTCTCGGTTCCTGTGTTGTTGCAACTGGAATGATGACAAGAGAACCATGATGTGTGAAAACAATACTCCTAGCAACCTTGTTGCTTGGTAATTAAAGTACAATAACTTTGTTCTTAGCGTGTTGGTTATTGAATCATCATTCTAAGGCTGATTGTGCTACCTAGTCCTTATTTCTGGTGCACCCTTCGATCAACAAGTTAGGATTGTGCCAATTTCACACTCTTTTGATCATATCGTCTTGCCCTGAAAAGCAAGATTGTTTTCGAGCTTAGTAACATATCGGTGGTTCGTGATTTTCCGAATGTCTTCTCGGAGGTATCACCAGGGTGTCACCTGACTGCTATGTTGAGTTCATGATCAAGTTGGTTCTCTTGTAAACCACCCTTTCTCCAAGAATCTGTGTTGCATACCCATGAGCTAGATGGTTAAGTTGAACAACAACTTGGAGAGTTGGAAGATAAAAGCTTGCCTGACTTAGTTCATTTCAAAGGGATATCTTGTGTGTGTGTGTGTTGAAGAGAGATGATATCTTCATCAATTGGTCCTCGTGATCGTTGTTGGATCTATTGTCTTGACAAAACCTTGATTTGAGTGTGGGCTATCATCAAATCAAATCAGAACCAACGATGTTCATAATGTTGTCTTACTCGTGGTTGATCCCTCGAGCATACACCATTACATCTTTTGGTCTGACCAATGCTATCACTGTGTTCACTTAATTGTGGAATTCCATCCATATGGAAACCTGGATGAATTGCCGTTGAGCCTATCGACAACATTCCTATCTTCTCCATGATTTTCTTGAGCACTAAAACTAGTGTTGGAAACTTATATAAGCATTACCTTCATGTCCCATGCATGAAGAATATGTTCAGATGAAAGAATTAACTTCCTCTAACTCATGTGCATTTGATGCAAGTTGCCGCCGTGGATTCGAGAAAGTCAATGTTGCTTCCTGTGGAATCATCCCAAATTGATCATGCATCCGTGCAAAGTATTTTGTGGTTTGGAGACTTGCAAACTTCATTCTATATGCATTCCTAGCACCCCAAGCCACTGATTGATTTGTTCGAGGAAAAGGAGTTGTTGTGCGAATACTAGTTCATGCACAAGATTCCAATATCCTCAATGATGGTTCCCTACCAGAACTCGGTAGTGTTTGTTGTAAGACTACCATGTGATCATGCTTGTCTGGGACAGCGTGTTCACATGTGTGTAGCAGAACCAGCTCATGGTTTGGAGCTGGCTATCATAGTTCATTCCTCATTCTTTCTAGACTTGATGAGTCTGGATTATCTTGACACCAACCAAATCTGAACCTCAGGCAGATATGATGGTTGGAACATCTCCCAAGAGCTATAATATTGGTCTCCCTGTAACTCGGTAAAGTGGATGTCGTGGCCAACACACCAGCCGGAAGACCTATTATTGTAGTATCTTGATTGAGAAAGTTGGCCACCTCCTCATAAGGATTTCATAGGATTTACTCCAACAATTGTTCCTTATGGATTCTTGAGCTCCCGAAGTTTGACCTTTTACCTGATGTTCAAGATACCAAACCATATCTATAAATGGGTTACGCTAGTACATCAGGGAGAACATTAGAAGCGGAGTGATAAATGTATCTCGGTCGATCATCTAGATTTTGATCCCTTGGCCTCGCTAAGGTGAAATCTGAGAAAGTGTTATCTTCCTTTGCATCTGCATCCTTCACTAATATTCATCATGGTAGTATGTTGTGTTGCCGGGATCCTTGTCACAGATGTTGGTAAAACCTTGATGAATATGGAAATGCTCAAGTTCTTGAGAGCACGAGCAAGCACTAGGATTTATCGTCGGCATTAATTGGGTTTTGATTCCAGCTTTCTTCAGTTATGCTGTAACCATTCAAACAGTGGAATCACTCTCTACTGTTGAGTTTCTCCCCAGTTACTAGAATCATTCCCAGTATTCGCATTTTGTTCCTAGCTTGCACTGCCATTGTTCCGTTCTACCATGGGTCCCATCCATTTATGATGATAAGCAAAATCATCTCTGGCATTGTCTACAACAGGGTAAACCACATCATCCATTCTAGTCTGGGTACCCCATTCCTTTGCACCCCGCCAAACGATTGTTTGTGAATTGCCTTAGTCTGGTATGAAGAGTTTCGATGATCTCTTTATCAAAAGTAATTTTTTTGCCACTTGAGGGAATAATTCTACGAGTCACCCTCCCTAAGGTTCCCCGTGATGGAATCATGGCAATTAACTCCTTGCTACTTTGAGACCCATGCACCATCCTAGTTAAGCGTGGAATTGTTGCCTACCAATTTGAACCTTTGTCATATGTTCCTCATCCATCATCTCTGATGTGTGTTTTGCGTCTCAGCTCAAGAGATTTTCTATGTCTCATTCTGTGAGTTGATCTTGTGATCATTAAGATGATCCATTCTTGTGGAGTTGTATTTCTTTGTTGTCGCCATGTTGGATGAAGATCTTGAAGGCAAGGATGTCATAATCAATATGATGTAGTGGATCAACATCTCCGAGAAGGGCAGTTGGATCATGAAGATCGTGTCAGCTTTGTGTCCCCTATGTCTTCTTACCTCACGTCTTGAATCTCGGGACGAGATTCTTGTTTAATGGGGGTGAGCTGTCACATCCCTAGTTCTGTTATGCTCTGGGCTAGCTAGTCATGTGTTGTATCATGTTTAAATTGCATTTAAACTTGAAATGGGGATTGAGGGAGTCCTGGATTAGGGGGTCCTCGGACAGCCAAACAATATGCTTATACCGGACTGTTGGACTATGAAGATACAAGATTGAAGACTTCGTCCCGTGTCCGGGTGGGACTCTCCTTTGCGTGGAAGGCAAGCTTGGCAATTCAGATATGTAGACTTCCTTCTTTGTAACCGACTCTGTGTAACCCTAGCCCCCCTCCGGTGTCTATATAAACCGGAGGGTTTAGTCCATAGGACAACAACAATCATAACCACAGGCTAGCTTCTAGGGTTTAGCCTCTATTATCTCGTGGTAGATCAACTCTTGTAATACTCATATCATCAAGATCAATCAAGCAGGAAGTAGTGTATTACCTCCATAGAGAGGGCCCGAACCTGGGTAAACATTGTGTCCCCCGCCTCCTGTTACCATTAGCCTTAGACGCATAGTTCGGGACCTCCCACCTGAGATCCGCTGGTTTTGACACCGACATTGGTGCTTTCATTGAGAGTTCCGTTGTATCGTCACCATAAGGCTTGATGGCTCCTTCAATCATCCACAACGATGTGATCCAGGGCAAGGTTTTCCTTCCCAGATTGATCTTCATATTCAGCGGCTTCGCACTGTGGGCCAACTCGCTTGGCCATCTGGAGCAGATCGATAGCTATGCCCCTGGCCATCATGTCAGGTTTGGAAGCTTGAACTACACTGCCGATATCCGCGGAGACTTGATCTTTGACGGATTCAAGCCCATGACAGGCACACCCTACAGTCACGACCAGCATGACCTAGATCGGCCGTCGGACGGTGTTCAGGAGTTCGGACCTGCAACTGCCCTCGCTTTAAATCTAGAGCAGATCGTGCCATCCGAGGACGGGTGGATGGACCCCGCCACGGAGGCCGCACACTCAGCGGTGTTAGAGCCGAACACAGGACTCACTTCCAAGGAGACCTGTATCACCGGACCCTCGGACTCGTCTCCGGCCATAGGCTCCGAACCGCATGCATCTGTGCCCATCAGATCTGACCGGGCACCGATCATGGAGTTTAGCTCCATGGATATCTTTCAGCACTCGCCCTTGGGTGATGTGCTAAACTCATTAAAAATCTCTCTCCCTGTCAGGAGACTCTCGGCCAAACTATGTTCGGCTTGAGTGGGAAGTGGACGACGAAGGAATTCGTTACCCACCCACCACCCAATTGATAGCCACTGTCGACGACTTAACCGACATGCTTGATTTCGACTCCGAAGACATCGACAATATGGACGACGATGCCGGAGAAGAACAAGAACCACCGCCCACAGGGCGCTGGACAGCCACCTCATCATACGATATATATATATATATATGGTGGACACACCCAAAGGAGATAATGGCGAGGATAAAAAGGATGCAGTGGAGGATGATCCTCTTGAGAAGCAAACCAAGCGCCGACGTCAGCGGTGCCGCTCTAAATCCCGCCATAGCAAAAACAACGATACCGGAACAAGAGACAATAGCACTCCAGACGATGCCGAAGACGAAAACGATCCCGCCCAGCCAAGCTTCAAGCAAGCCGGAAGGGAGGATGGGCAAGCTAGCCCCGATGAACAGGAAATGAATGGAGACTCGGAGGATGTCAATTACATGCCCCTCTCCGAAGACGAGGTGAGCCTCGGCGACGAAGAATTTATCATGCCTGAGGATCCCATCGAGCATGAGCGCTTCAAGCGCCAGCTTATAGCCACTTCAAAAACCTGAAGAAGAAATAGCAGCAGTTTCAAGCTGAGCAAGATCTGCTTACTGACAGATGGACCGAGGTCCTGGCAGCCGAGGAATACAGACTCGAGCGCCCAAGCGAAAGCTACCCGAGGCGTAGGTTGTTACCTCAATTCAAGGATGACACTAGAGCCTACACTACCAGCACATGATGTGGCTGACCGACCACCTCATGGCCGAGACAAAGCGGCATATCAGCCCGAACACCATCCCACACCCCGTCACCAAACAAATAAAAACACGAAGGCCCGGGGCTACACGCATGACCTGCGAGACGAATTGAAAAACAAAGTAGGACAGTCAAGATCGATCTACGGATCGCGGTGGTGCGCCCCAACATGTGACGATGACCACCATGCCAGATATACTAAATACAAGTCCGTCTGGGCTGAATACAGCAGACCAGACTCGTTGGAACTGCGTCGCAACATAGCCCGGCATAGAGGCGCTGCACACCCCCTATGCTTCACTGACAAAGTAATGGAGCATGAGTTCCGAGAAGAGTTTAAACCCGTGAACATCGAACCATATGATGGAACAACAGACCCCGCGGTATGGATCGAAGATTTCCTTCTCCACATTCATATGGCCCGTGGCGATGATCTGCATGCCATCAAGTACCTCCCACTAAAACTCAAGGGACCAGCTCGACATTGGCTGAATAGTCTACCGGGAAACTCCATTGGCAGTTGGGAGAACCTGGAAGATGCATTCCTTGACAACTTCGAAGGAACTTATGTGCGACCACTCGACACTGATGACTTAAGTCACATAACCCAACAGCCCGGAGAGTCAGCCAGGAAATTCTGGACTCGGTTCTTAACTAAAAAGAACCAAATTGTCGACTGTCCGGATGCCAAAGCCCTAGCGGCCTTTAAGCACAACATCCGTGACAAGTGGCTTGCCCGACACCTTGGCCAAGAGAAGCCGAAATCCATGGAAGCCCTTACGACACTCATGACCCACTTCTGTGCGAGCGAGGATAGCTGGCTAGCTCATAGCAACATCGTCTCAAGCAAGCCTGGGACTTCTGAACCAAGAGATAACAACGGCAAGCCCAGAGGCAGCAAACACAAGCGTCGTAATAATGGTGACAACACTGAAGACACGACCGTCAATGCCGGATTCAGTTGCTCTACTACCTGCCAAAGGAAGAAACAATTCAAAAGAAACAGTCCGGGGACGTCCAGTTTGGACCGTATACTCAACCGTCCATGCCAAATTCATGGCACCCAAGGAACACCAGCCAATCATACCAACAGAGAATGCTGGGTCTTCAAACAAGCCGGCAGGTCAGGTGCCGAAAACAAGGAGAAGGGGTCGCAGAGTGATGATGACGAGTAGGAGCCCCGTCCACCGAGCATAGGAGGGCAAAAGAAGTTTCCCCGCAAATCAAAATGGTGAACATGATAAACGCCACCCATATTCCCAAGCGAGATCGGAGGTGCACACTTAGGGATGTCGACGGAACGGAGCCAGTCGCCCCAAAATATAACCTATGGTCGTTCGGCCTGATCACCTTTGACTGTACGGATTGTCCGGCCAATATCAGTCAGGGCAATTCAGCCGCACTAGTCCTTGACCCAATAATTGATGGATTCCACCTCACACGAGTCCTTATGGACAGAGGCAGCAGTCTGAACCTGCTGTATTAGGACATAGTGCACAAGATGGGTATCGATCCTTCAATGATCAAACCCACTAAAACCACCTTTAAAGGTGTTATAAAAGGTGTGGAGGCCCATTGTACAGGCTCCATCACTCTGGAGGTAGTCTTTGGACCACCGGATAACTACCGCAACGAAGAGTTAATCTTTGACATCGTCCCTTTTCGCAGCAGCTATCATGCATTGCTCGGACGAACCATGTTTGCTTGAATCAATGCAGTGCCACATTATGCCTTCCTTAAGCTCAAGATGCCCGGTCCGCGCGGCGTCATAACAGTTAGTGGCAAGGCCGAACGCTCCCTCCGCGCCGAAGAGTACACCGCTGCCTTAACAGTAGAAGCACAGAGTGGCATCTCTCAATCGAACCTTGAGTCGATAGCCCAGCTTCCGGACACCATCAAAGTAGTCCAAACTACTTCGCGATAGGATAGCCCGGCTTGTCAAGAGCTCAATTAAACACTCTGGAAGTAGACAGAGGCAAAGCTAGGATAGGCCACACAATGCGGCTTAACCGCTCCGTGGCACACAAACGTTTTTTGCATCTTCTTTGCAGGTCCACTTTTGTGTAGGCCATGACTGGCGACATGGCGACCAGACCCATGAACGGACGAATATACCAAGAAGGGAAACAACTCGAATGCGTAAGGGAATCTTTAGATATTCCCCTTGATGACCATCCGATTACAACCCGGATCCGCACACAGCCTCCCCCGCCTGGTCTCAGCAGGTTCCGAAGTCATATTTCTTTTTATCACATTACCTGTACTCGTACGCGTCAACGTATTATTCAATTACAACATGTAGCTTTATATGACACTTATTTGCTGTTGTTTCTTATCGACACTCTTTGTAAAATGGCATCTGTACACTACGATATGCCTTAATATGCCAGGGGCCTCGTTGTACCCATAATACAACAATAAAGTACGAACACCTTCACGGTCGTTCCGCACCCCGAACTTATAGCATTATATGCATCGGCTCCGAATCATGTCTTGGGTCAATAGTTGGGTTGCCCGGCTCCTGTGCTTGTTACCATACATTCCGCTATATCGGCTAGGGTAGTAAAGTGAGAACTACTGCAATTGCGTCCCGGTTCTTCCGAACGGGCGCCTCAGTAGAGAAAGCCAAAAACTGACTGTCATGATACGGTGAGAGCTGGTCAGCTGTTCGAGAGCTTACAAAATCTTTAAGGATTTCTTCCGCACTATTTGATAACTAATGCAGCGTGCGATGGATCGGCTTTCTCTCCCGATCAGGTGCTTATCGAGCCCCTAGTGCGGTCTTTCAAACACTAGGGGCTGCACCTACCTTTCTTTTGTCAAACTCCTATGGCTAAGTGAGGGTGATAAAGCCTTATAGTCCGATTGCATGGTTCGTTGCACTGAACACCTCCTTCAAGGACCCAAAACTGGGGTAAAGAGTGCTCAGGTTTATCCCGAACACCCTGCTACGTCTTGAGCTTGTGTTGGTTTTCCTTGAAGAGGAAAGGTTGATGCAACACAATAGCGTAAGTATTTCCCTCAGTTTTTGAGAGCCAAGGTATCAATCCAGTAGGAGGCTCCTCAAAAGTCCCACACACCTACACAAACAAACAAGAACTCGCAACCAACGCAACAAAGGGGTTGTCAATCCCTTCAAGGCCACTTGCGAAAGTGGGATCTGATAGAGATAATATGATAAGATAAATATATTTTTGGTATTTTATGATATAGATAGAAAAAGTAAAGATGCAAATAAAAGTAGATCGAAAGCTTATATGATAAGAGATAGACCTGGGGGCCATAGGTTTCACTAGTGGCTTCTCTCAAGATAGCATAAGTATTACGGTGGGTGAACAAATTACTGTCGAGCAATTGATAGAAAAGAGAATAATTATGAGATTATCTAGGCATGATCATGTATATAGGCATCACGTCCGTGACAAGTAGACCGACTCCTGCCTGCATCTACTACTATTACTCCACACATCGACCGCTATCCAGCATGCATCTAGAGTATTAAGTTCATAAAGAACAGAGTAACGCGTTAAGAAAGATGACATGATGTAGAGGGATAAACTCATGCAATATGATATAAACCCCATCTTTTTATCCTCGATGGCAACAATACAATACGTGCCTTGCTGCCCCTGCTATCACTGGGAAAGGACACCGCAAGATTGAACCCAAAGCTAAGCACTTCTCCCATTGCAAGAAAGATCAATCTAGTAGGCCAAACCAAACTGATAATTCAAAGAGACTTGCAAAGATAACTTAATCACACATAAAAGAATTCAGAGGAGATTCAAATATTTCTCATAGATAAACTTGATCATAAACCCACAATTCATCGGATCTCGACAAACACACCGCAAAAAGAGTTACATCGAATAGATCTCCAAGAAGATCAAGGAGAACATGGTATTGGAGATTCAAAGAGAGAGAAGAAGCCATCTAGCTAATAAGTATGGACTTGAAGGTTTGTGGTAAACTACTCACAACTCATCGAAGAGGCCTTGGAGATGATGTAGAGGCCCTTCGTGATCGGTTCCCCCTCCGGCGGAGCACCGACGAAGGCTCCAAGATGGGTTCTCGCAGATACAGAAGGTTACAACGGTGGAAATAGTTTTTTGGGGTCGCTTTTGACGTTTTCGGGGTACATGGGTATATATAGGAGGAAGAAGTAGGTCGGTGGACTCCCGAGGGCCCCACGAGGGTGGGGGGCGCGCCCAGCCCTAGGGGGCGCGCCGGGCACCCTCGTGGCCGCCTCCCTTGTTTGTTGACTTACACTCCAAGTCCTCCGGATCACATTTGTTCCAAAAATCACGCTCCCGAAGGTTTCAGTCCGTTTGGACTCCGTTTGATATTCCTTTTCTTCGAAACACTGAAATAGGCAAAAAAAAACAGCAATACGGGCTGGGCCTCCAGTTAGTCGGTTAGTCCCAAAAATTATATAAATGTGTAAAGTAAAGCCAATAAACATCCAAAACGGGTAATATAATAGCATGGAACAATAAAAAATTATAGATACGTTGGAGACGTATCAAGCATCCCCAAGCTTAACTCCTGCTCATCCTCGAGTAGGTAAATTATAAAAACAGAATTTTTGATGTGGAATGCTACCTAGCATAATTCTCAATGTAATTTTCTTTATTGTGTCATGAATGTTCAGATCCAAATGATTCAAAATAAAAGTTCTTATTGACATAAGAAATAGTAACACTTCAAGCATACTAATCAAAGCAATCATGTCTTCTCAAAATAACATGGCTAAAGAAAGTTCATCCCTACAAAATCATATAGTTAGGCTATGCTTCATTTTCGTCACACAAAGATGCTCCCATCTTGTACACCCTCGATGACAAGCCAAGCAATTGTTTCATACTTAAATAATCTCAAACTTTTTCAACTTTCACGCAATACATGAGCGTGAGCCATGGATATAGGACTATGGGTGGAAATAGAATATGATGATGGAGGTTATGTGGAGAAGACAAAAAAGGAGAAAGTCTCACATTGACGAGGATAATCAACGGGCTATGGAGATGCCCATCAATTGATGTCAACATGAGGAGTAGGGATTGCCATGCAACGGATGCACTAGAGCTATAAATGTATGAAAGCTCAACAAAAAGAAACTAGTGGGTGTGCATCCAACTTGCTTGCTCACGAAGACCTAGGGCATTTTGAAGAAGCCCATCATAGGAATATACAAGCCAAGTTCTATAACGAAAAATTCCCACTAGTATATGAAAGCGACAACATAAAAGACTTTCTATATGAAGAACATGGTGCTACTTTGAAGCACAAGTGTGAAAAAAAATAGTAACATTGCCCCCTTTTTATTTTTTTATTTTCTGTTTCTTTTTTTTCTTTGGCCTTTCTTTTTTTTCTTTTTGGCCTTTCCCTTTTTTTCTTTTTTTCCTTTGGCCTTTCTTTTTTTTCTTTTTGGCCTTTTTTCTGTTTGGGGACAATTCTCTAATAATGATGATCATCACACTTTTATTTATTTACAACTCATGAATTACAACTCAAAGCTAGAACAAGATGACTCTATATGAATGCCTACAGTGGTGTACCGGGATGGGCAATGAATCAAGAGTGACATGTATGAAAAATTATGCATGGTGGCTTTGCCACAAATACGATGTCAACTACATGATCATGCAAGGCAATATGACAATGATGATATGTGTCATGATGATGAACGGAACGGTGGAAAGTTGCATGGCAATATATCTCGGAATGGCTATGGAAATGCCATAATAGGTAGGTATGGTGGCTGTTTTGAGGAAGATATAAGGAGATTTATGTGTGATAGAGCGTATCGTATCACGGGGTTTGGATGCACCGGCGAAGTTTGCACCAACTCTCAAGGTGAGAAAGGGCAATGCATGGTACCGAAGAGGCTAGCAATGATGGAAGGGTGAGAGTGCGTATGGTCCATGGACTCAACATTAGTCATAAAGAACTCATATACTTATTGCAAAAATCTACAAGTAATCAAAAACCAAGCACTACGCGCATGCTCCTAGGGGTATAGATTGGTAGGAAAAGACCATCGCCCGTCCCCGACCGCCACTCATAAGGATGCACAATCTAAGAACACCTCATGTTTCAAATTTGTTACACAACTTTCACCATATGTGCATGCTACGAGACTTGCTAACTTCAACATAAGCATTCTTTAAATTCATAATCACCCAACTAGCATGACTCTAATATCACTACCTCAATATCTCAAAACAATTATCAAGTATCAAATTTATCATAGCATCCAATTCACTTCCTATGATAGTTTTTATTATACCCAACTTGGATGCCCATCATTCTAGGACCAATTTTATAACCATAGAAAATACCATGCTGTTCTAAAAGACTCTCAAAATGATATAAGTGAAGCATGAGAGATTAATAATTTCTACAAAATTAAGCCACCGCCATGCTCTAAAAGATATAAGTGAAGCACTAGAGGAAAAACTATCTAGCTCAAAAGATATAAGTGAAGCACATAGAGTATTCTAATAAATTCCAATCAAGTGGGCTTCTCCCAAAAGGTGTGTACAGCAAGGATGATTGTGGTAAACTAAAAAGCAAAGACTAATATCATACAAGAGGCTCCAAGCAAAACACATATCATGTGGCGAATAAAAATATAGCTCCAAGTAAAGTTACCGATGAACGAAGACGAAAGAGGGGATGCCTTCTGGGGCATCCCCAAGCTTAGGCTTTTGGCTATTCTTGAATATCTTGGGGTGCCTTGGGCATCCCCAAGCTTAGGCTCTTGCCACTCCTTATTCCATAGTCCATCAAATCTTTACCCAAAACTTAAAAACTTCACAACACAAAACTCAACAGGAAATGTCATAAGCTCCGTTAGTGCAAGAAAGAAAAACCACCACATAAGGTACTGTAATGAACTCATTATTTATTTATATTGGTGCTAAACCTACTGTATTCCAACTTCTCTATGGTTCATACCCCTACATACTAGCCATAAATGCATCAAAATAAGCAAACAACACACGAAAAGCAGAATCTGTCAAAAACAGAACAGTCTGTAGCAATCTGTAACTCTCGAACACTTATGGAACTCTAAAAATCCTAGCAAAATAGGAAGTCCTGGCCAATTTGTATATTGATATACAGAAAAAAGAATAAACGCAAAATCACGTTCCTGTGAATTACTAAAATTATTTTCGTGCGTGCAAAGTTTCTGTTTTTCGGCAGAATCAAATTAACTATCACCATAGGTTATCCTATAGGTTCTGCTTGGCACAAACACTAATTAAAACATGAAAACACATCTAAACAGAAGGTAGATGCAAAATTTATTACTAAACAGAAGCAAAAACAAAAAAACTAAAATAAAATTGGGTTGCCTCCCAACTAGAGCTATCGTTTAACGCCCCTAGCGAGGCATAAAAGCGATGATAGATCTAAGTAGTGCCATCTTTGGCACTCAATTCATAAGTAGATTCATACGGTAATTTGACTTTATTTCTTGGAAAGTGCTCCATGCCATTCCTTAATGGAATTTGGAATCTAATATTCCCTTCATTCATATCGTTTTAAGGAAAGGTGTACCAAGAATAATAGGACATGAAAGATTGCAATCTATATCAAGAACGATAAAATCTACGGGCACCACATTACTATTTGCAATAATGAGAACATCATTGATCCTTCCCATTGGCTTTTTAATGGTGGAATCCGCCAGGTGCAAATTTAAAGAGCAATCATCAAGATCGTGGAAACCTAGAATATCACATAAAGTTTTCGGAATCGTGGAAACACTAGACCCAAATCACATAAAGCATAACACTCATGATCTTTAATTTTAATCTTTATAGTAGGTTCGCACTCATAATTAAGTTTTCTAGGTATAGAAACTTCCAAATTAAGTTTTTGATCATAAGATTGCATCAAGGCATCAACAATATGTTTGGTAAAAGCTTTATTTTGACTATAAGCATGAGGAGAATTCAAAACGGATTGCAACAAGGAAATACAACCTTATAAAGAACAATTATCATAATTAAATTACTTGAAATACAAGATAGTGGGTTCAATGCTATTTAAAGTCTTGATCTCTCCAATCTCACTTTTACCAAATTTAGCATCAAGATCTAAAAACTCCGAATCATTAGGACGCCTTTTAACTACAGTTGACTCATCTCCAGTCCCATCATTATTTAGATTCATATTGCAAAACAAAGATTTAATAGGGAACACATCAATAACTTTTAGATCTTCATCATTATTTTCATGGAAGCTAGAAGAACATGCTTTTACAAAGCAATCTTTCTTAGCACGCAATCTAGCGGTTCTTTCCTTGCACTCATCAATGGAAATTCTCATATTTTTGAGAGACTCATTGATATAATGATTAGGAGGAGTAGATCTAAGTTTCAAAGAATCAACATCAAGCGAAAGTCTATCAATGGTCCTAGCCAAATCATCAACTTTTAGCAATTTTTCTTCAAGCAAGGCATTAAAATTCTTTTGAGAGAGCATAAATTCTTTCACACTATTCTCAAAATTAGAGGGCATCTTATTATAAATACCATAAGAATTATTGTAGGAATTTCCATAATTATTAGAGGAATTACTAGGGAATGGTCTAGGACTAAAGTTTCCTCTATAAGCATTGTTACCAAAATTATTCCTACCAACAAAATTCACATCCGTAGATTCATTATTATTCTCAATCAAAGTAGACAAAGGCATATCATTGGGATCAATAGAATCACTCTTAGTAGCAAACAATTTCATAAGTTCATCCATCTTTCCACTCAAAACATTAATTTCTTCTATAGCATGCACTTCTTTACTAGTAGATCTTTCGGTGTGCCATTGAGAATAATTAGCCATAATATTATCAAGGAGTTTAGTAGCTTCTCCTAAGGTGATTTCCATAAACGTTCCTCCTACGGCCGAATCTAAAAGATTTCTAGAAGCAAAATTCAATCCGGCATAAATTTTTTGTATGATCATCCATAAATTCAAACCATGAGTAGGGCAATTGCGAATGATCAATTTCATTCTTTCCCAGCATTGGGCAACATGCTCATGATCAAGTTGTTTAAAATTCATAATATCGTTCCTAAGAGTGATGATCTTAGCGGGAGGAAAAGAGTTAGAGATAAAAGCATCTTTGCACTAATTCCACGAATCAATACTATTCTTAGGCAAAGACGAAAACCAAACTTTAGCATGATCTCTAAGTGAAAACGGAAGTAACTTCAATTTAACAATATCATTATCCGTGTCTTTCTTCTTTTGCATCTCACACAAATCAACAAAGTTGTTTAGATGTGTAGTGGCATCTTCACTAGGAAGGTCGGAGAATTGATCTTTAATAACAAGATTCAGCAAAGCAGCATTGATTTCACAAGACTCAACATCATTAATAGGAGCAATCAGAGTACTAGGGAAATCATTATTATTGGTATTGGAAAAATCACACAATTTGGTATTATCTTGCGCCATCGCGACTAGCAATCCAACACACAAGCAAACAAAAAGGCAAGCGAAAGAGAGAGGAGATTGGGAAAGAGAGGGCGAATAAAACGGCAAGGGTGAAGTGGGGAGAGGAAAACGAGAGGCAAATGGAAAATAATGTAAGTGCAAGGGAGATGAGTTTGTGATGGGTACTTGGTATGTCTTGACTTGAGCGGAGACCTCCCCGGCAACAGCGCTATAAATCCTTCTTGCTACGTCTTGAGCTTGCGTTGGTTTTCCTTGAAGAGGTAAGGGTGATGCAGCACAGTAGCATAAGTGTTTCCCTCAGTTCTTGAGAACCAAGGTATCCATCTAGTAGGAGGCTCCTCAAAAGTCCCACGCACCTACACAAACAAACAAGAACTCGCAACCAACGCAATAAAGGGGTTGTCAATCCCTTCAAGGTCACTTGCGAAACTGAGATATAATAGAGATAATATGATAAGATAATTATATTTTTGGTATTTTATGATATAGATAGAAAAAGTAAAGATGCAAATAAAAGTAGATTGGAATCTTATATGATAAGAGACAGACCCGGGGGCCATATGTTTCACTAGTGGCTTCTCTCGAGATAGCATAAGTATTACGGTGGGTGAACAAATTACAGTCGAGCAATTGATAGAAAAGCGAATAATTATGAGATTATCTAGGCATGATCATGTATATAGGCATCACGTCCGTGACATGTAGACCGACTCCTGCCTGCATCTACTACTATTACTCCACACATCGACCGCTATCCAGCATGCATCTAGAGTATTAAGTTCATAAAGAACAGAGTAACGCATTAAGAAAGATGACATGATGTAGAGGGATAAACTCATGCAATATGATATAAACCCCATCTTTTTATCCTTGATGGCAACAATACAATACGTGCCTTTCTGCCCCTGCTGTCACTGGGAAAGGACACCGCAAGATTGAACCCAAAGCTAAGAACTTCTCCCATTGCAACAAAAATCAATCCAGTAGGCCAAACCAAACTGATAATTCGAAGAGACTTGCAAAGATAATTTAATCACACATAAAAGAATTTAGAGGAGATTCAAATATTTCTCATAGATAAACTTGATCATAAACCCATAATTCATAGGATCTCGACAAACACACCGCAAAAAGCGTTACATCGAATAGATCTCCAAGAAGATCAATGAGAACATGGTATTGAGATTAAAAGAGAGAGAAGAAGCCATCTAGCTAATAACTATGGAACCGAAGGTCTGTGGTGAACTACTCACAACCCATCGAAGAGGCCTTGGAGATGATGTAGAGGCCCTCCATGATCGATTCCCCCTCCGGCGGAGTGCCGGCGAAGGCTCCAAGATGGGATCTCACGGATACAGAAGGTTACGTCGGTGGAAATAATTTTTCGTGGTCGCTTCTGATGTTTTCGGGGTACATGGGTATATATAGGAGGAAGAAATAGGTTAGTGGACTCCCAAGGGGCCCACGAGAGTGGGGGGCATGCCCAGCCCTAGGGGGCGCGCCTGGCACCCTCATGGCCGCCTCCCTTGTTTCTTGACTTCCACTCCAAGTCCTTTGGATCACGTTTGTTCCAAAAATCACGCTCCCGAAGGTTTCATTCCGTTTGGACTCTTTTTGATATTCCTTTTCTTCGAAACACTGAAATAGGCAAAAAAACAGCAAATGGGCTGGGCCTCCGGTTAGTAGGTTAGTCCCAAAAATGATATAAATATGTAAAGTAAAGCCCATAAAACCCAAAACGGCTAATATAATACCATGGAACAATAAAAAATTATAAATACGTGGGAGACGCATCACACCCCCGTATTTTCTACATTGGGGCAGAAGCCAACGACTGGCCAACTCTCAGGATTAATATATAAAATGGCCGCACATGATTTAAAATTTTCAAATAACATGCATTATATCATTTAAATGACCTTGTTCAACACTACATGGGATAGCATGAATGTATTCAGGGGAATATAATATCCTTGGCACATTGCTCCGCTACAAGGCGTGATCCTTTCAGGACACTATCATAATATAACTCGGGCTTGCGGTGCTCCTTCCCCTCCGGCGGTCCTTCGGTCATCAGATTTTCAGCATCCATCTTCGCCCAGTGCACCTTCACGCGGGTGAAGATCATTCTCGTACCCTCCATATAGACCGACCGCTTGATGACTTCAAGTCGAGGCAGGCACTCACAAGCCGCTTCACGAGCCCGAAGTAGTTGCTGGGAATCGGCTCGGTAGTCCATAGCCGGATAATTAAATCCTTCATGGCTAGTTCGGCCGCCCTATGCAGTTCGATTAGCTGCTTCAGTTGATCGGCAAAGGGCACTGGATACTCTGGCGCCAAATACTGCGACCAGAAGAGCTTCTCCGTGTTGCTCCTTTCTCTGGCTCGATAGAATTGTGCGGCATCAGATACGATGCGTGGCAGCTCCTCAAATACCCCTGGAGAAATCCGAATTCAAATTAGTAAAGTGATTCTCCCCCTTCAAATATTTGCTTTGCATAGAAAAAGCCTTACCCGCCGCGGTCTTCCTTGCCCCCGGGATTTCCTGCAGGGCGCCTTGAGCTCCCCCCCGGGCATCGCGTGCGGCTTGACGAGCCTTGGTGAGTTCGGATTCTTTCTCCATTAAACTCTGCACCAAGGTCTCGCATTTATTCACGGCCTCTTGGAGCTCTTGCTCAGCTTCAATAACCCTGGCCTCGTGCTTTTCACGAAGAGCCTGCTCTGCGTCTGCCTTCTTCTCGGCCTCGGCCATAGCCTTCTTAAGAGCCTTGACTTTAGCCATCGCCCCTAGAGCACATCATGAAAATATTTTCATCATACTCAATTATTCATTTGCGCTGAATGTGAACAAGGTTTTTTGCATACCTTGGTTATCCTCCAACTGCTTTTTAAATTGGCCAAGTTCTTCTTCGGCCCGCTCCAGACTCTGCTTCAGTCTGGAGACTTCCGCAGTATGAGAGGCGGCAATCACTACAGACGCTTGCTTATAAAAAATAGAGGTAGAGGTGCCATAAGGTGAGTCTCCTGCGAACATGTATTTGATCCTCTGTCTAGTTCTTTTTTTCGAACACCGAACAGTGTATCAGGGGCTACTACCTATACTATAACACTCTTTGAAACCTCACAAACATACCTTAAAGCCCGTTATAAGGCTGATGCAGGCTTCATTCAGCCCGCTCTCAGCGCATTGAATCTTCTCAATCACCGCAACCATAAGGGCATAGTGTTCTTCAACGATGGAGGCGATCTTCAGATCCGCTGATAAGGTATCCGACACCTCTGGTTGGGTAGAGGTTGCCGGTGGAACAGGCGCACCCCCTCCTATCGAGGGAGGCTGCCTGCCTGATTCCAGAGCCGTATCAGTCTCCGGAATTGTGTCCGGCTGGGGGCCGAATTCGAGATAGCCCCCGCCGTCGATGTCCATGGGAGCCTTTTCTCCCGTGTGTCCAGCCACTGAAGTTTGACCCCCTGGCATTGCCTTGACGGTTGTTTCACCGCCTCCTTGGCCTAGGTGCCTCTGGGACGATGCCTCGGTGTCGTTCACGTGTTTTGGGGAGGGGGCCTTCGGGGGTGTCCCGCTGTCCATAGCATCCGAGCCCAGTAAATCCTCTAATGAGGATTGTTCGACATGGGACCTCGCCGGACTGCAAAAAAAGTGTGGCTCAATGATTAAATGTCATACAATAGTGAGTCTGGATGCGCAAACGTGTCTGGATTTTATACACTCACGATTTCACCAGGGGCTGGACCCTGGGATCCCACTCCGGACTGCTATCGGTAGTGGTGGCGGATTCCTCCGGAAGGGGAGCTTTTCCCTTCTTAGGCGACTCAGCCTCCAAGTGTGTGGAGGCCGTCCTTTTCTTTCTTCCCTTCCCTGGGGGGGGGATCGGTTTTCCTCCTCTTCCTCGTCCTCCTTGGAGGAAGAGCGGGCCTCGGAGTCTTCGGATACTGTGTCCGAAGTGCCTCGGCAACAACGGCCGCCCCTGGTCTCTTTAACCTCTTTCTCAGTTTTCTTCTTCGGCGCCTTGTAAGGTGTCGGGACCAGCATCATCGTCAGAAGTGGGCCGGCTAGTTCTTCTGGCAGCGGGGCTAGGCAGTAGATCCGCCCTTCCTTCTTCGTCTAGCCCTAGGAGAGTTGTGGAAAAATACATTAAGCGTTTCCCTTGGGTTATACAGATAAAGCATGTGACTTGCCAACATACGGAGACTTACCGAACTCGCAGGTCGGGATAGTTGATATCCGCGGTCCTCGGCTGAGCCCAACCATGATTTGCCGGACTTAAAAAGTACTTTCCAAATGTCTTCGTGCGATGAGTCGAAGAACCCTAGTAGGGTGATACGTCTCCAACGTATCTATAATTTTAGATTGCTCCATGCTACTTTATCTACTGTTTTGGACTATATTGGGCTTTATTTTCCACTTTTATATTATTTTTGGGACTAACCTATTAACCGGAGGCCCAACCTAGAATTGTTTTTTTTTCCTATTTCAGTGTTTCGAAGAAACGGAATATCAAACGGAGTCCAAACGGAATAAAACCTTCGGGAACGTGATTTTCTCACCGAACGTGATCCAGGAGACTTGGACCCTACTCCAAGAAGTGCCAGAGGCGGTCACGAGGGTGGAGGGTGCCCCCTGGGCGCGCCCCCTACCTTGTGGGCCCTTTGTTGCTCCACTAACGTACTCCCTCCTCCTATATATACCTACGTATCCCCAAACGATCAGAACGGGAGCCAAAAACGTAATTCCACCACCGCAACCTTCTGTATCCACGAGATCCCATCTTGGGGCCTGTTCCGGAGCTCCGCCGCAGGGGGCATCCACCATGGAGGGCTTCTACATCAACACCATAGCCCCTTCGATGAAGTGTGAGTAGTTTACTTTAGACCTTCAGGTCCATAGCTAGTAGCTAGATGGCTTCTTCTCTCTTTTTGGATCTCAATACAAAGTTCTTCCCCTCTCTCGTGGAGATCTATTCGATGTAATCTTCTGTTTGTGGTGTGTTTGTTGAGACCGATGAATTGTGGGTTTATGATCCAGTATTATCTATGGAAAATATTTGATTCTTCTCTGAATTCTTTTATGTATGATTGAGTTATCTTTGCAAGTCTCTTCGAATTATCCTTTTTGGTTTGGCCAACTAGATTGGTAGTTCTTGCAATGGGAGAAGTGCTTAGCTTTGGGTTCAATCTTGCGGTGTCCTTACCCAGTGACAGAAAGGGTTGCAAGGAACGTATTGTATTGTTGCCGTTGAGGATAACAGGATGGTTTTTTTATCATATTGCATGAATTTATCCCTCTACATCATGTCATCTTGCTTAAGGCATTACTCTATTTTTACTTAATACTCTAGATGCATGTTGGATAGCGGTCGATTAGTGGAGTAATAGTAGTAGATGCAGAATCGTTTCGATCTACTTGTCTTGGACGTGATGCCTATATACATGATCATTGCCTAGATATGCTCATAACTATGCTCATTTCTGTCAATTGCTCAATAGTAATTTGTTCACCCACCATAGAATACTTATGCTCTTGAGAGAAGCCACTAGTGAAACCTATGGCCCCCGAGTCTATTCTCATCATATCAATCTCTATCGCTTTATTACTTGCTTTGTTTTTTACTTTGCCTTTTACTTTCACTTTGCATCTATCTGTCAAAAATACCAAAAATATTATTTATCATCTCTATCAGATCTCACCCTCGTAAGTGACCGTGAAGGGATTGACAAACCCTATTCGCGTTGGTTGCGAGTAGCTATCGTTTTGTGTAGGTACGAGGGACTTGTGCGTGGTCTCCTACTGGATTGATACCTTGGTTCTAAAAAACTGAGGGAAATACTTACGCTACTTTGCTGCATCATCCTCTCCTCTTCGGGGAAATCCAACGCAGTGCTCTAGAGGTAGCAAGAAGAATTTCTGGCGCCGTTGCCGGGGAGGCTCACGCAAGCAAGTCAACAAAACCAAGTACCCATCGCAATCCCTATCTCTCGCATTACATTATTTGCCATTTGCCTCTCGTTTTCCTCTCCCCCACTTCACCCTTGACATTTTATTTGCCCTCTCTTTCCCAATCTCCTCCACTCTTTCCCGTTTGCCTTTTTCTTGTTGCCTTTTCTGTTTGCTCGTGTGTTAGTTTGCTTGCTTGTCGTCATGACTAGTCTCATATCTTCTCCGTTATCTCCCGAGAATGAAGTTCTAAATTTTAAGCAAAGGGAGGGAGAAAATATAAAAGATGCTTGGTATAGAATTTACAATGCTCAAAATAGATCTACCAGGAAGCAATCTACTTCAGTTCTCCTTCGAAATATGTAGGTGCTAATCCTTGGTATAGATATATCCTTGATACCATTACCGGAGGGAATTTTTTGGGTAGCCATACTTTTGATTCTTATAATGCTTTAATAGATATATTTGGCTCACCACCTCTTTTGATTAATGGAACTACGTTAACTTTGGAGCATGTTATGCAAAGGCTTGAAACTATTGAAAATAAAGTTGCTACCATTGAATCAATATAAAATCTTGATAAAAAGATCCACAATCAAATTACCCAATATGGATCTAAGGCAGGAATGACTTTGAAAAATATTAAAGAAAAAGAACCGATAGTTAATGAGAAAATAAATCTAGATTCCACAAGAATCGATAAACTTGAGGGTATCATTACCAACTTGGGAACCGCTTTTTCTTCCATTCAAAACACTCAAAGTTCTTCTACTAAAAATACTAAGCTTATTTATGTTCCTAATAATAAGGGTGAATCATATAGTAAGGAAACTGCGGATCTTAAATCTATAAGTGTTCATCCCAATCTTTTTACCATCATTAAGGAACCATTTGCTATAGATGAATTTTTTGATCTTTTGCCTGAAAATTTGACAATTACTAGTAAGAAAGAAAATTCTAAAGGAGGTAGATGCCTCATTGAAGAATTTCCTACCAAAGATAGCAATACCTAGATCTATCCTTGCTTTTATGCCTAGCTAGGGGCGTTAAACGATAGCGCTTGTTGGGAGGCAACCCAATTTTATTTTGTGTTTTTTTTGTTTTTGCTTCTGTTTAGGAATAAATAATCCATCTACCTTCTGTTTCGATGTGGTTTTATGTTTTAGTTAGTGTTTGTGCCAAGTAGAACCTATAGGATAACCTACGATGATAGTTGATCTGATTCTGCTGAAAAACAGAAACTTTATGCGCATGAATATAATTTTGTTAAATCACAGGAACGTGCTTTTGTGTTGATTATTTTTGCTGCTGATCAATAAACAAAATTTCCAGGACTTCCTATTTTGGTAGAAGTTTTAGAGTTCCAGAAGTTTGCGTTAGTTACAGATTGCTACAGTCTGTTCTGTTTTTGACAGATTCTGTTTTACATGTGTTGTTTGCTTATTTTAATGAATCTATGGCTAGTAAAATAGTTTATAATTCATAGAGAAGTTAAAATACAGTAGGTTTAACACCAATATAAATAAATAATGAGTTCATTACAGTACCTTAAGTAGTTCTTTGTTTTTTCTCTCTAACGGAGCTCACGAGATTTCTGTTGAGTTTCGTGTTGTGAAGTTTTCAAGTTTTGGGTGAATTCTTTTGATGGATTATGGAACAAGGAGTGGCAAGAGCCTAATCTTGGGGATGCCCATGGAACCCCCAAGATAATACAAGGACACCAAAAAGTCAAAGCTTGGGGATGCCCCGGAAGGCATCCCCTCTTTCGTCCACTTCCATCGGTAATTTACTTGGAGCTATATTTTTATTCACCACATGATATGTGTTTTGCTTGGAGCGTCTTGTATTATTTGCATCTTTGCTTGTTAGTTTACCACAATCATCCTTGCTGTACACACCTTTTGAGAGAGCCATACATGAATTGGAATTTGTTAGAATACTCTACGTGCTTCACTTATATCTTTTGAGCTTGATAGTTTTGCTCATAGTGCTTCACTTATATCTTTTGAGCATGATAATTTTTGCTCAAGTGCTTCGCTTATATCTTTGAGAGCACGGTGGTGTATTTGTTTTAAAGAAACTATTGATCTCTCATGCTTCACTTAGATTATTTTGAGAGTCGTTAATAGCATGGTAATTCGCTTAATGTTAATATACTTGGTGTTCAAGATATGTGAAACTTTATTTTGAGTGCGTTGAATACTAAGATAAGTTTGATGCTTGATAATTGTTTTGAGATATGAAGATGGTGATATTAGAGTCATGCTAGTTAAGTAGTTGTGAATTCAAAGAATACTTGTGTTGAAGTTTGTGATTCCCGTAGCATCCACGTATGGTGAACCGTTATGTGATGAACTCGGAGCATGATTTATTTATTGATTGTCTTCCTTATGAGTGGCGGTCGAGGATTAGCGATGGTCTTTTCCTACCAATCTATCCCCCTAGGAGCATGCGCGTAATACTTTGCTTTGATAACTTCTAAATTTTTGCAACAAGTATATGAGTTCTTTATGACTAATGTTGAGTCCATGGATTATATGCACTTTTTCCCATCCTTCCACCATTGCTAGCCTCTCTAATACCGCGCACTTCGCTGGTATCATACACCCACCATATACCTTCCTCAAAACAGCCACCATACCTACCTATCATGGCATTTCCATAGCCATTCCAAGATATATTGCCATGCAACTATCCACCGTTCCGTTTATTATGACACGCTCCATCATTGTCATATTGCTAGCATGATCATGTAGTTGACATCGTATTTGTGGCAAAGCCACCATTCATAATTCTTTCATACATGTCACTCATGATTCATTGCATATCCCGGTACACCGCCGGAGGCATTCATATAGAGTCATACTTTGTTCTAAGTATCGAGTTGTAATTGTTGAGTTGTAAGAAAAATAAAAGTGTGATGAACATCATTATTAGAGCATTGTCCCAAGTGAGGAAAGGATGATGGAGACTATGATTCCCCATAAGTCGGGATGAGACTCCGAACGAAAAAAAGAGGCCAAAAAAAAGAGAAGAGAAAGGCCCAAATAAAAAAAAGAAAAAGAGAGAAGGGACAATGCTACTATCCTTTTACCACACTTGTGCTTTAAAGTAGCACCAAGATCTTCATGACAGAGAGTCTCTCATTTTGTCACTTTCATATACTAGTGGGAATTTTTCATTATAGAACTTGGCTTGTATATTCCAATGATGGGCTTCCTCAAAATGCCCTAGGTCTTCGTGAGCAAGCAAGTTGGATGCACACCCACTTAGTTTCCTTTGTAGAGCTTTCATATCATTATAGCTCTAGTGCATCCGTTGCATGGCAATCCCTACTCACTCACATTGATATCTATTGATGGGCATCTCCATAGCCTGTTGATATGCCTAATGGATGTGAGACTATCTTCCCTCTTTTTGTCTTCTCCACAACCACCCTTCTATTCCACATATAGTGCTATATCCATGGCTCACGCTCATGTATTGCGTGAAGATTGAAAAAGTTTTGAGAATGTCATAAGTATGAAACAATTGCTTGGCTTGTCATCGGGGTTGTGCATGATTTAAATACTTTATGTGGGGAAGATGGAGTATAGCCAGACTATATGATTTTGTAGGGATAACTTTCTTTGGCCATGTTATTTTGAGAAGACATGATTGCTTTGATTAGTATGCTTGAAGTATTATTATTTTTTATGTCAATATGAACTTTTGTCTTGAATCTTTCGGATCTGAATATTCATATCACAATTAAGAAGTTTTACATTGAAATTATGCCAAAGTGTCACTCCGCATAAAAAATTCTTTTTTATAATTTACCTACTCGAGGACGAGCAGGAATTAAGCTTGGGGATGCCTGATACGTCTCCAACGTATCTAAAACTTTTGATTGCTTCATGCTACTTTATCTACTGTTTTGGACTATATTGGGCTTTATTTTCCACTTCTATATTATTTTTGGGACTAACCTATTAACCGGAGGCCCAGCCCAGAATTGCTGTTTTTTTGCCTATTTCGGTGTTTCCAAGAAACGGAATATCAAACGGAGTCCAAACAGAATAAAACCATCGAGGACGTGATTTTCTCAACGAACATGATCCAGGAGACTTGGACCCTACTCCAAGAAGTGCTAGAGGCGGTCACGAGGGTGGAGGGCGCCCCTCCTGGGCGTGCCCCTCTACCTCGTGGGCCCTTTGTTGCTCCACCGACGTACTCCTTCCTACTATATATACCTACGTATCCCCAAACGATCAGGACGGGAGCCAAAAACCTAATTCCACCGCCGCAACCTTCTGTATCCACGAGATCCCATCTTGGGGCCTGTTCCGGAGCTCCACCGGAGGGGGCATCCACCATGGAGGGCTTCTACATCAACACCATAGCCCCTCCGATGAAGTGTGAGTAGTTTACTTCAGACCTTCGGGTCCATAGCTAGTAGCTAGATGGTTTCTTCTCTCTTTTTGGATCTCAATACAAAGTTCTCCCCCTCTCTCGTGGAGATCTATTCGATGTAATCTTCTTTTTGCGGTGTGTTTGTTGAGATCGATGAATTGTGGGTTTATGATCCAGTATTATCTATGGAAAATATTTGATTCTTCTTTGAATTCTTTTATGTATGATTGAGTTATCTTTGCAAGTCTCTTCGAATTATCCTTTTTGGTTTGGCCAACTAGATTGGTAGTTCTTGCAATGGGAGAAGTGCTTAGCTCTGGGTTCAATCATGCGATGTCCTTACCCAGTGATAGAAAGGGTTGCAAGGCACGTATTGTATTGTTGCCGTCGAGGATAACAAGATGTTTTTTTTATCATATTGCATGAATTTATCCCTCTACATCATGTCATCTTGCTTAAGGCGTTACTCTGTTTTTACTTAATACTCTAGATGCATGCTGGATAGAGGTCGATGAGTGGAGTAATAGTAGTAGATGTAGAATCGTTTCGATCTACTTGTCTTGGACGTGATGCCTGTATACATGATCATTGCCTAGATATGCTCATAACTATGCTCAATTCTGTCAATTGCTCAATAGTAATTTGTTCACCCATCGTAGAATACTTATGCTCTTGAGAGAAGCCACTAGTGAAACCTATGGCCCCGGGTCTATTCTCATCATATCAATCTCTATCGCTTTATTACTTGCTTTGTTTTTACTTTGCCTTTTACTTTTCACTTTGCATCTATCTATCAAAAATACCAAAAATATTATTTATCATCTCTATCATATCTCACCCTCATAAGTGATCGTGAAGGGATTGACAACCGCTAGTCGCATTGGTTGCGAGTAGCTATCATTTTGTGTAGGCACGAGGGACTTGTGCGTGGTCTCCTACTGGATTGATACCTTGGTTCTCAAAAACTGAGGGAAATACTTATGCTACTTTGCTGCATCATCCTCTCCTCTTCGGGGAAATCCAACGCAGTGCTCAAGAGGTAGCATAGGGTCTGGTGCTTGGTTGGGTCGTACTCCCATAAATGGCAAGCCTTGTGTTGGCAAGGAAGAATCCGGTGAACTAACATCACCTGGACTACATTGACAAGTTTGATATTCTTGTCTTCCATACCCTTGACGCGCGTCTGGAGCACCGACAACTCGTCGGGCGAAGACCAGTTCAGGCCCTTCTTGGGCCAGGACGTAAGCCACAGTGGAGCTCCGGATCGGAATCCGGGAGCTGCGACCCATTTTGTGCCGCGTGGCTCAGTGACATAAAACCACTCTTGTTGCCACCCTTTGACGGAGTCATTGAAGGTACCTGATGTCCATGTGACATTGGGCATCTTGCTCACCATGGCTCCTCCGCACTCAGCGTGCTCGCCGCTCACTACCTTGGGCTTCACGTTGATAATCTTCAGCCATAAGCCGAAGTGTGGCGAGATGCGGAGAAAGGCTTCGCACACGATGATGAAAGTCAAAATGTTGAGGAAGCAATTGGGGGATAGATCATGAAAATCAATCCCGTAGTAATACATAATGCCACTAACGAACGGGTGGAGGGGAAACCCTAGCCCGCGGACAAAGTGAGGGAGGAATACAACCCTCTCGTGGGGTTCCAGAGTAGGGACGATCTGTCCCGCCGTCGGGAGACGATGGTTGATTTTCTTGGCCAGATACCCATCCTCCCGAAGTTTCTTGATATCCTTCTCCCGGACGGTAGAGGCCATCCACTTGCCTCCTGCTCCGGATCCGGACATTTTCGGAGGGCCTTGGTGGGCGGAGAAGGCGAACGCTTGGGCGCTGGAGCTCGAGCGAGAGAGAATGGGCGAGCAGAGGAAGAAGAAGGCGTGGGTGAAAAAGGGGAGTCCTTATCTCCTTATAAAGGCAGCAGGGATCCTGCGCCTCCCCACTTGCCCTGGAAACTCGCTTATCCCCCAAGCGCCGTGATTAATGGCGCGGTTGGGTTACCCACACCAGTATTGATGAGAATCCCGTGATAAGGGGACATGATCTCTGCTTCGACAAGACATGCCTATGAATCTGCCTCGCAAGATGTGCAGTAGCAGGTTGAGAAAAACGGTTCGAATAATGACCGAGCCGCAGCGTGATGTCACGCTATGAAAAGTTGTCAGCAGATTAGACTTGTGGAATATTGTGCTCTCTATGGTGGTATGTGGAATTTGTTTTGCAGAGCCGGACACGATCCTTGTGTTCAAAATCTTCTTTGGAGTATTCGGAGAAGGAACCCGCCTTGCAATGCCGAAGACAATCTGCGCGCCGGACTCATCGTCATTGAAGCCTGGTTCAGGGGCTACTGAGGGAGTCCTGGATTAGGGGGCCCTCGGACAGTCGGACTATATGCTTATGCCGGACTATTGGACTATGAAGATACAAGTTCGAATACTTTGTCCCGTGTCCGGGTGGGACTCTCCTTTGCGTGGAAGGGAAGCTTGGCAATTCAGATATGTAGACTTCCTTCTTTGTAACCGACTCTGTGTAACCCTAGCCCCCCTCCGGTGTCTATATAAACCAGAGGGTTTAGTCCGTAGGACAACAACAATCATAACCATAGGCTAGCTTCTAGGGTTTAGCCTCTATGATCTCGTGGTAGATCAACTCTTGTAATACTCATATCATCAAGATCAATCAAGCAGGAAGTAGGGTATTACCTCCATAGAGAGGGCCTGAACCTGGGTAAACATTGTGTCCCCCGCCTCCTGTTACCATTAGCCTTAGACGCACAGTTCGAGACCCCCTACCCGAGATCCGCCAGTTTTGACACCGACAGGGATTGATCCAAACCCTATCATAAATGAATCCAACTAGGTTCAAATAAAAATCATTTTCAATGAACCCAAAATGCCTTTGGAAAAGTTCATCATTTTTGAATTGGTCTAGAACCCTTGCCAAAAATGGTGCACATTTTTCTAGGCCACTTTGGATTTTTGAATTAATCCATAGAGTATTTGAATTTGGGCATTTAACTGCTATAAATATTTTAAATGCCGAATTAATCCTGAAAGCAGTTGAGGGCTGTTGGGAATATTCCAATATGTGCCCACAATTTATTCCGGGACTTATAAAAATGGTTTAGTACTTTTACTAAATCAAAACAGACAAAATAAAATAGAAAACAGAAAAGAATTAGAAAGAGAGAGAGAGACGAAGCCTACCTGGCTTTACCTGAAGTCATCCCAGCAGCACAGGCCCAGCCCACCACCGCAGCTCCTCCTGTCGTCTTCCTCGTCGGACAGAAGGACAAGCATGTGCCCGTCACACGCACACCCACGCCCAGGCCACCTCCTGCTTGCCGCTACTTCTGGAGGCTGCTAAGGCCACCATGCAACCCCTGGCTCCCTCTCTATCTTCTCCCTCACTCATTGCACTCTCTGCCCTCCTCTGCTCTCTCCCCGAGCACCACCGAGCGGAGGTCATCGCCGCCGACACCGTTCACCGCGGCCACAGCCACCTCCTAGCCCCTCCCCCGTGTCTGGAAGGTCCGCCACGACTTCCTCTTCCTCTTCACCGAGACACGCAAGCCGAGGATCACCACGCCGTCATCTTCGAGCTCGTCACCACCGCATTTGCTCGCCAGACTTCACCGGTCGATTCGCCGCCTCCGGTCGCCCCCGAGCGCACTGATCCGCTCTGTAGACCCTCCGTGAGCTCACCTTAGTTTCCCCTCTTCCCCCTTCCTCGCGCCCGTGTTTTTGTGCCGCCCCCGAGAGCTCCGATCTCCGGTCGCCGCCATGGCCGGTGAGCTCCGCGCTCCCGGGCTCCTCCACCTTCGTTTGTTGCCTTGGCGTGCTCCTAGAGATCACACGAACTCATGGGGCCCCTCGGCTGGTCTCCCCCTGCACCATAGCGACGAACAAGTCGCACCCATGCTTCGGCCGCCGCCATAGCTCGCCGCCGGCGTTGTTTCCAGAAAATAGTTTGAACTTAAAAAATTCATAGAAATTCAACCATAGAATGAAGTAAGTTATATATGAAAAATGATCAGAAAAATCCAATCTATCCATCTGTACAATATTCATGCATGTTAGAACAACTTATGGCTACTGTCTAGGACAAACCAATTAAAGAACATTTAATCCATCACACATGGAGTTTGATTTTGAACCTTGGGTTCAAACCAACTTCATTTAAATTGCTGCTAGTTGCATTAGCTCAAAACACAGCATATTGACGTGTCATGATCATGCAACATATTTTTGCATTGCATTGATTGTGTTCCTTCTCTGTTGCCGGTTTTTGTCCCCTCTCAGTAGACGACATTCGACGATGTGTTCGATTACAACAATGAAGAACTATACTATCTTCAGAAGTGCCGGGCAAGCAAAACCCCCTTGTTCATTCCGATACAATCCCACTCTCTCGCTCCTACTCTCTTTTACTGCATTAGGACAACAACGATTCAACGGTTACATGATGCGGTAGTTGAACCCTTTTCCTCTGCATGACCTGTCATTGCCACAGTAAATAGATGAAACCCACTAGCATGAGTAGGAGTTGTTTGAGCCCTGATGTGCCTACTAATTCATGCTTGTTTGTTATGCCTGCTATGCATAGAGTTGTGTCAGGTCTGATTCATCGGGGATGAATTGGAACAGTGATGAACATGTCCTACTATGTGTGAGCTAAGTGTGTGAACACGATTTGGTAAAGGTAGCGGTAAGAGGCCATGTAGGAGTACATGGTGGTTGTCTTATTGAAGCCGTCCTCAGGAACTGAGTTCTATGTTTGTGATCCATGAACATTTACTACCATACATTGGGCTCCGGGCACTCCAAGCTCTCTCGACTTATTAATAAACTCGATCTCTGTCCAGGAGTTGCAACTAGTTTCTGGTGTTTGTAGGTTGTGTTAGTAGTCTAGCAAGTGGTACCCGGTATAGGTGGGCTTGGGTTAGACTAGGCACCGTGGCCGGGTATGCCAAGCGCCACCCGTTTGGTGGGCTTGGAACCCTGTACACATCATTTGGGGCCATGAGCGACACCCCGGCCGGATCTCCTTGCGGATGGAACCCGAATAGGCGATAAACCTGGACTAGAGACTTGTGTGGTTAGTTAGGTCGTGGCTGACACCCTCGCGAGGCTTCCGCTTGAAGGTTGCCGAGATACATGACGTGTACATGGCGGTAAGTGGCGAGAGCGTGTGTGAAGAAGTACACCCCTGCAGGGTTAATATGATCTATTCGAATAGCCGCGTCCGCGGTAAAGGACCTCTGGGTTGCCTATGCAGTTCATAGACAAGTGGAAGTGGATACTCTAAAATGCGCAAGGTAAGCGTGAGTGCTATGGATGGCCTTCTCGTAGGGAGACGGGAGCGGATCCATAGTGGTGTATTGATATGGTGAATATGTGGACTCGTGTGCGCCACCTCAAAAGAGTTGCTTGCAGTCATAGTTAAGGTTAGCCATTGAGTAAAAGCTGGCTTGCTGCAGTTAAACCCCACCAGCCCTTTGTTGAAAGTGATGCATGTGTAGTTAGTTCTGATGTAAGTCTTGTTGGGTACATTTGTACTCACATTTGCTTAATTTATGTTTTGCAGAGAGACTCTAGTCTCGCTAGTAGTTCCGCGTGGACTTCGACGTTTAGCTTGTTACCTCAACTACGATCTTGTGCCCTTGGCAGGATCTGGTAGTTAGTCAGGCTTCTCAGCCTTTTTCATTTGTAGATGTTTGTACTCAGACATGTTAAGCTTCCGTTTGTGCTTTGACTTGTATGCTCTGAATGTTGGGTCATGAGACCCATGTTTGTGATATCTCACTCCTCGGAGCCTATTGAATAAATAGTTCGAGTCATAGAGTTTTGTTGTGATGCCATGTTGTATTTGCACATATGAAGAATATTGTGTGTATGATTTGAAATGCTTGGTATGTGTGGGATCCAACAACCTAGTTGTTTATTCTTGGTAGCCTCTCTTATGGGGAAATGTCTCCTAGTGCTTCCACTGAGCCATGGTAGCTTGCTACTGCTCCGGAACACTTAGGCTGGCCGGCATGTGTCCTTCTTCGTTCCTGTGTCTGTCCCTACGGGGAAATGTCACGTGGCATCTACCGGAGTCCTGTTAGCCCAGCTGCTACAACCCGGATTCACTCGCTGATGACCGACACGTTCGTTGCTGGGTCATGTATGCCTATCCCTGTAAGTTAGTGCCACTTTGGGTTTACGACTAGTCATGTCAGCCCGGGTTCTTTGTCATATGGATGCTAGCGACGCTATCATATACGTGAGCCAAAAGGTGCAAATGGTCCCGGGCCAGGTAAGGTGGCACCCGTGGGAATACAATGTGTGAGACCGCAAAGTGATATGATGCGTTACATGCTAGATCGGTGTGACTTAGGATCGGGGTCCCGATAGGCCTTTCCTCTATAATAGTAAAAAGTAGGTGATGTTGGACTAGCCGATGAACCCTAGATATTGTTCATGGGGAGGTGGGGAGTAGTTGCATAGAATAAAACCCGCATGAAGCGACCTGGGGAGCTAGACCAGTACAATGAATCATGAAATCCAAAAGAAGTTATACCTCAGGTGGGTGAGATGTCGCTTAGGCGGGCGGGCAGGATCTGCCCACACGACAGCAGCGAACAAGGGCGCGGAGGACCTTCATCCATGCCAGCGCCTACTCAGAGAGGACGATGCACATTGGCTTCCTCCATCACTGACGGCGACAACATCAACACTGCACCTCCTCACCTCCCGCAGCGGACGGGATTCGGCCGGATCTGTGACCACCGGTGAGGAGAGAGATAGAGTGGACACTGTCATCTTGTTTAGATATGGAGAGGGTGACAGAGCGAGACGCGAGAAACCCTATCAAACAAGAGGCTATATATACAATGGAGTAAAAAAATCTCTCCATAGTAGTGGTTTTAAATAGAATATGCGCATTCCCCGAAAAAAGAAACGAAAACTGGCGGACAAAACTTTTTTTAACATACCAAGAAAGAAAACTCGATCAAAAACACACCCCCGCTTCCAGGTCGCAGTTTGTATCGCTCACGTGTGATCCCCGATGCTCCATTATTAAGTGAACAAATTAAAGGGTAAAATTATTACATACGTAAGCTGCCTCTTCGTGTACAAATGCACTCCATCGTGTACTCGCGGGTATCTCGGAGGTAGAGTGAGTGCGTGTACATTTATTCTTATACGACGTACTCCATTTATCTCACTTCATATTGTTTCCCACTCCTATGATATTCGTATCATAGGAAAAAAATGTGGTAGTACTAAGTTTGTTTGTGTAGGGAGAATGAGACATCAATGGTGTGCACTAGTAGTCGCGGGAGTCGTCGCGCGCACACACATAGACATAGATATGCATATCTGTGTTTATGTAAAATTCCATCTCCATCTCCTTCTGCAATCATATTTGTCGAACTGGCACACTATTTACTTTATTAATTATATATGCAGCAATATTTACGTACAATATCTCTTGTTTGCAGGCGTCCGGACCGCTTCCACACCCACTCCTGACCAACCCGAACCCTCTTCATCAACCGCACATGCTTCCCGCCCAAAACAGTCAGTGCCACATTCATGCCCGGCCAGAGCAGATGCGACCTCTCACTGGCGCCGGCATTGAAGCGGCGCACCGACTGAGAGAGCGCCGCCCGTGCCACTACCCGGTGCACGCGACTACTCCGCGTTCAAAGGTCGCCACAACCAGCCACGACATGCATGTAAAAAGTTATTGAGATTTTGTGCTATAGCTACCTGTCCTCCCCCTCCTCGTCTATCTCTTGTAGTAGTGCTAGTACTCCATGGGGTGATCCATCGACAAGCAGGCGGGAAAGTTATCATATAGTTGGTTTGCAGTGAGTGGCATGCCGAGCGACCGTGTGGGGTGGAGGCATGGAGGAGGGTGAGACACGAACGCGACAGACGTGATTTAAACGTTGGTTTTGCTCGATGGCGCGATCCAACGAAATGAAGCCTAGGTTTCTCTTTGTTTCCATTTGTTCTCTAGAAAAACGGAAACTTTCCACTCCATTTTCATTCCTACTCCAAGGTTGCCCCGTTAGAACATTCCATGAAATACAAAGGAAAACTAACACGCATGGTGATGCATCTCAATGATTCACAAATCATAGCCAATATTTACTTCACAACTAAAGACAAAAGTTGTGAGAGTGTGTACAAAAAAACTACTCATGGGGTCTCTACACCGTAAACCCTAAACCCTAAACAGGATTTAATTTCCTAGCTAGGTAGAACATGTCGAAGGAAAGACGGCTGGTACCCCCGGATCATAGGTTGCTTTTGTGCAGTTCCACTAAAATCGAGCTAAGCATCCATGTTGGCAAAGATATTGATGAAGTGTGATTAATAATGGTAGTGGCACTAGGTCATGAGCAATAAAATCATCACAAATAGAAACCGGTAGAAGTAGAGAAAGATCCACATGGAGATGTAGCTGCGGCAGTGGAGCAAGCTGGCTCCAAAAGGAAGTTATACCTAGGACGTCGGGGTGTATCTAGAAGGGCGGTTGGGAGGTGGAATGAGCCCATACCGCGGGGACCCCCGATAAGGACGCACCGATAGTGGGTTTTCTCCCTCGCCACTGTCGACCACATCTACGCAGAACATCGTCCCCTTCCCCCAGCGGCGGGATCAGGCCAGATCTGTGACCGGCGGTGTGGCCACCGTCATTCTATGCTTGTGAAGAGACCACCCCAAGCAAGTAGGCTTGTTGCTTAGGCTCCTGCTAGTGTATTTATAGTTGAGCAATTTTATTTTTCTCTCCATATCAACCATTTTATATTGCGTATGTGTCATTGAAGAGTGAAATGATGGTTGCTTCTTCCGACTAACTTACTGTGTGATTTGATTGCTCCTGAGTGGCCCCTACACATACTTCCCCTACGTGTATGACCGTTCCTGAGTCTCACTTGTAAATATCTCTATTTTCTTGCATGACACATAGACAGGATGCACATAGAGGAATTCTGTCACTGCATGTTGTTATGTAGTACTACTAGTACCTACTCCCTCCTTCCGGTTCACTACTAGTACTCCCTCCGTCCTAGCTTATTGGTCCCCTTTGTACTCAATTCATGGGCTCGTTTTCCTCATGGACTGTCTTTACCAACGTATTAATATCGGGAATGCATGCGTGAACAACGAATGATTAAACCTTGCATGCAACATTTTGACAAAGCATTGACTTATGAACATGTGAATGTGAGGGACTACAACCTCTTGCATGCATGCAACAGTAACACGTACATATGGACGCAAAAACACGCGCGACGCCCTAATGCATGCATGTCCGACCACACGACGGAACACACACGGTCATGCTCAAGTGCCCAACCTACACGTGCATGCACACACATACTCAGCCAGGTGAGCTAGTGGCCGTATAAACACCGGAAAATGCATATATTGAGCACAATGAGCGTATTATGAAGTCCAGTGACCATATTTTAAAAATATACAGTGATAGACAGTGTATTTATCTCGTTTCAAATTAAGCTAAATTAACTGGAAAGGAGGCAGTATGGACTAGCATTACTTTGTTGTGTCCCGTCATCTTGTCGAACAAGGAGAAGCTTGCAGGACGGAAGGAGCTTGCGCATGGTGGCTCGTAGGACAAGGAGAAACTTTTGACTAATGCAAGCTCTCTCTCATTCAGGCGGTGGACATGCATCAATTAATTTGGTGTCAGATCGCCAGAAGCATACACTGTACTAGTGCCATTATTGTTCGACTTCCCGAAGAGGCGAACATCCAAGCGCAAAGTTTACTACTAGTACTACCGGATGGTGGAGCATCTGCACTCTTATTTTATTTTAATCTATGATAAAGCAATCTATAACACATTTGGTTCTCTTTGAGGGTTCTCGCATGTGATAATGGAAGTTGATTGGATGGAACACTTGCCACAACTTTTGCTTAATTCTGGCTCCTATATCCGGTTAGAAATAGGAGCGCTCGGTAATATATTCTCTTTTTTGTTATTCAGAAAGTAAACAGGTCAGCAAACCTTATGGCGCATCTTTGTGCGAACCATGCTTGCTGCACTTTGAATGTGACCGAGAGCTGGCTTGATGCAACACCTCACTTCCTTCTATTTTTGCGGGGTACCTCGCTTCCTAGTGACCAGTCTCTTGGTTAATCGTCCTAAGAATGCTTATATATGACTAAATCTCTCTCATTTACCTACAAAAAATATTAAGCCATATTAATTGGAAAGGGGGGAGTATGGACTAGCACTACTTTTTGGTGTGTCCCGCCAGCTCGCGGAACAAAGAGAAGCCTGCAGGACAAGGTGAAGCTCGCTTACGCCCTCTCCGTCTACCTCAAGCCTGGTGGCTTGTAGGACAATTAGAAGCTTTTGACTAATGCAACCTACCCTCTCCCAGGTGGTGGATGTGCAGCAGTTCATTCGGTGTCAGATTGCCAGAGGCATACACTGTAGTACCATCATTGTTCGACTTCACGAAGACGCGAAGAGCCAAGCGCAAGGTTTAGTAGTACGAGTACTACTACTACTAGTATACAGGCACTAGGAACCACATGGTGGAGCGTCTGTACTCTTATTTTATTTTAATCTCTGATAAATTACACATTTATTTGGGAGTAGTGCGGAAAAAGGGAGCCGAATAGTACTATTAAAACATCATACATGTAATGATGATATCGATCAATGATGCTCAAATATATCTTGGCCCCCGTGCGAGCCCGTTTGTGTGTTTTCGCCCCTCGTCTCTTTCAAGGAATGGTGGGTGAGGGATTCTGGGATTAAGGGGTCCTCGGATAGCCGGACTATATACTTTGGCTGGACTGTTGGACTATGAAGATACAAGATTGAAGACTTCGTCCCTTGTCTGGATGGGACTCTCCTTTGCGTGGAAGGCAAGCTTGGCAATTCGGATATGTAGATCTCCTTCTCTGTAACCGACTCTATGTAACCCTAGCCCCCTCCGGTGTCTATATAAACCAGAGGGTTTAGTCCATAGGACAACAACAATCATAATCATATGCTAGCTTCTAGGTTTTAGCCTCTAGGATCTCGTGGTAGATCAAATCTTGCAATACCCATATCATCAAGATCAATCAAGAAGGAAGTAGGGTATTACCTCCATCGAGAGGGCCCGAACCTGGGTAAACATCGTGTCCCCCGCCTCCTGTTACCATTAACCTTAGACGCATAGATCGGGACCCCCTACCCGAGATCCGCCGGTTTTGACACCGACATTGGTGCTTTCATTGAGAGTTCCACTGTGCCATCGCGATAGGGTTTGATGGCTCCTTCAATCATCTTCAATGACGCGGTCTAGGGGGAGGTTTTCCTCCCCGGACAGATCTTCGTATTTGGCGGCTTCATACTGCGGGCCAATTCGCTTGGCCATCTGGAGCAGATCGTTAGCTACGCCACTGGCCACCAGGTCAGGTTTGGAATCTTGAACTACACTGCTGACATCTGCGGAGACTTGATCTTCGACAGATTCGAGCCCATGTCAGGTGTGCCGAACAGCCACGACGAGCATGACTTAGATCTGCCATCGGACAACGTTCGGGAGATCGCGCCTGCGGCGGCCCCGGGAATCAATCCGGAGCAGCTCGCGCCATCCGAGGACGGGTGGATGGACCCCTCCACGGAGGCCGCACACTCATCGGCGTTGGAGCCGAACACTGACCCACCTCCTATGTGGCCGGTGTCATCGGACCCTCGGACTCGTCTCCGGCCACGGGCTCCGAACCGCGTGCATCCGTGCCTATCGAATCTGATTGGGCACCGATCATGGAGTTCACCTCCGTGGACATTGATACGTCTCCGTATCTACTTTTCCAAACACTTGTGCCCTTGTTTTGGACTCTAACTTGCATGATTTGGATGAAACTAACCCGGACTGACGCTGTTTTCAGCAGAACTTCCATGATGTTGTTTTATGTGTAGAAAATAAAAGTTCTCGAAATGTCCTCGAAATCCATGGAGGCACTTTTTGGAATTAATAAGAATTTCTGGGCGAAAGAAATACACCAGGGGGCCCACGGCCTGTCCACGAGACAGGGGGCACCCCCACCCCTAGGGCGCGCCCTCCTATCTCGTGGGTCCCCTGGACCTCCACCGACCTCAACTCCAACTCCATAAATTCACGTTCGGGGAGAAAAAAATCAGAGAGAAAGTTTCATCGCGTTTTACGACATGGAGCCGCTGCCAAGCCCTAATCTCTCTCGGGAGGGCTGATCTGGAGTCCGTTCGGGGCTCCGGAGATGGGGATTCGTCGCCATCGTCATAATCAACCATCCTCCATCACCAATTTCATGATGCTCACCGCCGTGCGTGAGTAATTCCATCATAGGCTTGCTGGACGGTGATGGGTTGGATGAGATTTACCATGTAATCAAGTTAGTTTTGTTAGGGTTTGATCCCTAGTTTCCACTATGTTCTGAGATTGATGTTGCTATGACTTTGCTATGCTTAATGCTTGTCACTAGGGCCCGAGTGCCATGATTTTAGATCTGAACCTATTATGTTTTCATGAATATATGTGTGTTCTTGATCCTATCTTGCAAGTCTATAGTCACCTATTATGTGTTATGATCCGACAACCCCGAGGTGACAATAATCGGGATACTTCTCGGTGATGACCATAGTTTGAGGAGTTCATGTATTCACTATGTGCTAATGCTTTGTTACAGTTCTCTATTAAAAGGAGGCCTTAATATCCCTTAGTTTCCGCTAGGACTGCCGCGGGAGGGTAGGACAAAAGATGTCATGCAAGTTCTTTTCCATAAGCACGTATGACTATTTACAGAATACATGCCTACATTACATTGATGAACTGGAGCTAGTTCTGTGTCACCCTATGTTATAGTTATTACATGAGGAATCGCATCCGGCATAATTATCCATCACTGATCCATTGCCTACGAGCTTTTCACATATTGTTCTTCGCTTATTTACTTTTCCGTTGCTATTGTTACAATCATTACAAAAACCCCAAAATAATTATCTTTACTTTTGCCACTATTACCTTTATTATCATACCACTTCTGCTACTAAATACTTTGCTGCAGATATTAAGTTATCCAGGTGTGGTTGAATTGACAACTCAACTGCTAATACTCAAGAATATTCTTTGGCTCCCCTTGTGTCGAATCAATAAATTTGGGTTGAATACTTTACCCTTGAAAGCTGTTGCGATCCCCTACACTTGTGGGTTATCAAGACAAATTTCTGGCGCCGTTGCCAGGGAGCATAGCTCTATTCTCCGAGTCACTTGGGATTTATATTAGTTGATCACTATGAAGAACTTGAAAGACGATCGAAGTACTATTTTGCCCTCAACTACGAGGGGAGGTAAGGAACTGCCATCTAGCTCTGCACTAGATTCTCCTTCCGTTATTAGTAAGCTTGCGACACGTAAACCTGCTATTGCTATGAATTCTGATATGTCGCATGTTATGATCATGCCACTTCTGCTATGCATGATGAAACTACTTCTGTGCGTGATACTACTTTGCCATTAGGTGAATTTCTTGATGAACAACTTGCTAGAGTTAGGGGGAATGAAATTATTGAAGATGCTAATATTGATGATAGTGATGATGAAGGTTCTCCCAATGATTATGTATTGCCTGGTGTTCCTAAGGGTTATGTTATGAATGAAGAAGCTGCTAGGGAAATCTTTGCTTGCAATGATAGATATGATCTTAAGAAATTATTAGCTAAATGGAAGCAGCAGTCTCTTAATGCTAGAATGAAACCTGACCCTGCTTTTGCTACTTCACCTATCTGTGTTACTGATAAGGATTATGAATTCTCTGTTGATCCTGAAGTTATTACTTTAGTTGAATCTGATCCTTTTTATGGCCTTGAATCTGAAACTGTTGTGGCACATCTTACCAAGTTGAATGATATAGCCACCCTATTTACTAATGATGAGAAGTCTCGCTATTTTTATATCCTTAAGATATTTCCGTTCTCATTAAAGGGTGATGCTAAGACTTGGTATAATTCTCTTGCTCCTGGTTGTGTGCGTAGTCCCCAGGATATGATTTATTACTTCTCTGCTAAATATTTCCCTGCTCATAAGAAACAAGCTGCCTTGCGGGAAATATATAATTTTGTGCAAATCAAAGAAGAGAGTCTCCCACAAGCTTGGGGGAGGCTTCTCCGGTTACTTAATGCTTTGCCTGATCATCCTCTTAAGAAAAATGAAATACTTGATATCTTTTATAATGGACTAACCGATGCTTCCAAGGACTACTTGGATAGTTGTGCTGGTTGTGTTTTCAGGGAAAGAACAGTCGACGAAGCTGAAATACTATTGAATAATATGTTGACTAATGAAAATAATTGGACTCTTCCTGAGCCAATTCCTGAAGTAATTCCTGAACCAATTGAGCCAACTCCTGAGCCTATTCCTAAACCCACTCCGAAGAAGAGAGGTGTTTTATTTCTCAGTCCTGAAGATATGCAAGAGGCAAAGAAATCAATGAAAGAAAAAGGTATTAAAGCTGAAGATGTTAAGAATTTACCTCCTATTGAAGAAATACATGGTCTTAATATACCGCCTTTTGAAGAACCATATTGTCTTGATAACCCGACACAGGTAGTAAAGGTAAATTCTCTCTATAGATATGATAAAGTTGAAATCCCCTCTACTAAATTTCATAGCCCATGCTTAGATGAATTTGATGACTTTATGGCTAGACAAGAAAGTTTTAATGCTTATGTTGGTAGAGAGTTAAAGAATAATGCTTTCGAGATAGGACGCTGTAGCGATAACATGGCTAGAGTTAAAGGGGAACTTCACCTCGTTAGCAAATAGGCTTCTATGGTTACTACTCAAGCTGAGCAAGTACTTAAAGCTCAACATGATTTTCTTAATGAATTAAATAATAAAAATGACTTTGCTGTTAGAGTGGCTACTAGAACTAGTAGAATGACTCAGGAACCTTTGTATCCTGAAGGCCACCCTAAGAGAATCGAGCAAGATTCTCAGAGAAATAATTTAGAGGCACCTAGTTCTTCTAAAAAGAAGAAAAAGTAAAACGATAGAACTTTGCATGCTTCTAGTGAACCTACTGTAGACACACCTGAGAATCCCAATGATATTTCTATTTCTGATGCTGAAACACAATCAGGTGATGAACATGAACCTAGTGATAATGTTAATGATAATGTTCATGTTGATGCTCAACCTAGCAAAAACAATGAAGTAGAGATTGAACCTGCTGTTGATCTTGATAACCCACAATCAAACAATCAATGTTATGACAAGAGAGATTTTGTTGCTAGGAAGCACGGTAAAGAAAGAGAACCATGGGTTCAGAAACCCATGCCCTTTCCTCCTAAACCATCCAAGTCAAAGGATGATGAGGATTTTGAGCGCTTTGCTAAAATGATTAGACCTATTTTCTTACGTATGCTCTTAACTGATATGCTCAAAGTAAATCCTTATGCTAAATATATGAAGGATATCATTACAAACAAAAGAAATATAGCGGAAGCTGAAATTTCCACCATGCTTGCTAATTACACTTTTAAGGGTGGAATACCAAAGAAACTTGAGATCCGGGTGTACCAACTATACCATGCTCCATTAAAAGAAATCATGTTAGAATTGCTTTATGTGATCTTGGAGCCGGTGTTAGTGTTATGCCTCTCTCTTTATATCGTAGACTTGAATTGAATAAGTTGACACCTACTGAAATATCTTTGCAAATGGCTGATAAATCAACTGCTATACATGTCGGTATTTGTGAGGATGTGTCTGTTGTGGTTGCAAATGTCACTGTCTTAACGGACTTTGTTATTCTTGATATTCCCGAGGACGATAGTATGTCTATTATCCTTGGTAGACCTTTTCTTAATACTGCAGGGGCTGTTATTTATTGCAACAAAGGCAATGTCACTTTTCATGTTAATGGTAATGAGCATACGGTACACTTTCCGAGGAAACAATCTCAAGTTCATAGCATCAATTCTATTGGAAAAGTTCCAACTATTATTATTGGAGGTTTTGAATTTCTTCTCCCTACTGTCAAGAAAAAGTATGATATTCTTATTGTTGGGGATTTTCATATCCCCGTTGAGGTAACTTAGTGTTATTCGAAATTTCTCCGGTTCCGTGTTATTCGGAATGAGTTTGTTAACAAGACTTGATCAACCTTGTTAGTGGATTCATTTTGATGATCACGAGATGGATGAAACTAGAAGGCACAACCTTTTGTACCCACTTTTTACTTTATGTTATTTAGAATAAATAAATCAAAAATAGTATTATCCGTCTGTTTTCTGAATTATCCGTGCATTAAAAAATAGTCCGAAAATAAAAGTGCTCCAAATGCCCTGCAAATTTAGTATGATTTTTCTGGAATATTTGAGGATTTTAGGCACTGAAAACACTGCAGGAGGGGCAAGCACCAGGCCACGAGAGTGGAGGGCGCGCCCCCCCTATAGGGCGCGCCCCCCTGTCTCGTGGGCCCCTGGTGGCCCCCCTCCACTTATGCCAGCACCCACACACTTCATCTTCTACCCAAAAAAATCCCCATCCAGCTCAAGCACGAGTTCTAGCTCATTTTGCTGCGATTTTCGATCTCCTTGCTCAAAGCTCCATTCACAAAACTGCTTTGGGAGATTGTTGCTTGGTATGTGACTCCTCCATTGGTCCAATTAGTTTTTGTTCTAGTGCTTTATTCATTGCAAATTTTTGCTGCATAGGTGACCATGTTCTTGAGCTTGCATGTTAAATTTTTGAGGTCCCAAGCAATTCTAATGCATGATATAGGCTCTAGGCACTTGTAGGAGTAATTGCTACCAATCTTGTTTAGTTTTATTCACTTTTATTATGAAGTTACTAAAATTTCAGAATTATTTCAGAAAAAGAATTATGCTTAGAAGAATGTACCAATGTGGTTCCTCGGCAAAGAAAGGGCCAAGGATTGCTATACATGAGCAAGATGTTGAATTGCTAAGGGAAACGGATGTACGAGCTTGTGAGTGGCCATCCGATGATTTTATGGTCGAAGCAGGCTTCAAGGAGGAATTTCACGCGTATGTGCGTAATGCTGAGTTGGAGGACTTCTTACAAGATAAGTGTCCTCAGTACTATCAATTGACTAATTCCTTTGTTCGGAGGTTTAAATATAACTGTGCGCGTAATTCTCCTAGTGTCATGTTTGATATTTATGATACATCTTATACCATGGATTTAGAGGATTTCACAACTGCTTGCAGACTCCCGCAGTGGGGTAATATTAATGATCCTCATAAATATGAATTTAAAGATTTTCTTGCTAGTATTACTGTGGGAGAATCAAGGGACATAGCACAAGCTACCATAGGGAGCATTCATTTTCCCGCTATACATTATTTTGCTCTTTTTATTGGTAGATGCATTAACTGTAAAGATGAAGCATGTCACATGTGTGTCCCTGATCTATGTGTCCTCAAGAGTGTTGTTTCAGGTTATAAAGGTTATAACTTGGGGGCAATAGTTGCACGTAGGTTGCAGAATAATAGTAGAAAGGGAAATTTATTTGCAGGAATTTATGCAACCCGTGTGGCTAATTATCTTAATATAGCCCCACGAGAGGGGGGTATGATTTGACCTCTTGTTTATTGGGATAAAGAAGCTATGTTCAATCATCAATTTCTTGCGAGGAATGAACAATTCCTCCATTATCGACTAATCTATGACAGACACAACGTCGTCCCTGTTACTCTTCCTGCTCCCTACCTTTTTGATTATCAGGCAAAAGGAAGATATGTTGTCACCAGGGAGGAAGCAGCTGACACGAGAGGGGAGCGGAGGCAGCTCGCCAACACGCTGCTGCTTAGGAGGCGGTTGCCACTGCATCTCAGTACGACCCCAGTTTCACTTACGGATATCAGCCAGGCGGTCCTTGGTACTAGACCAACTTAGGCCAAAAGCCTAAGCTTGGGGGAGTACGTATTTCTCACCGACTTTACATTCATGTTCACACACTAGTCGTCGGTGCTCATACTTTTTCATTGTATTATCCATGCTAGTTTTATTTTCTTTTTCTAGTTTTCTTCTTGTGTGTTTGATAAACCTTAAGAAAAACCAAAAAAATTAGTTAGTTTAATTTCCATGCTTGTAGTAGAAATTAAAATGAAAACCCAAAAAGATTTCTAGTTCTTCTTCTTACTTGTTGGGAGCTTTCCCGTGTAAATAGTTTTATTTTCTTTTCTTTCTTTGGGGGTCGAGAAGACCATATTGAAAATGCTTAGTGGCTCTCATATGCATGATTGTTTATTTAACTTAGAGCCCATATTACCTGTCTTCTCTCTTGAGTTGAATGCTTGCAGATTCCAGCTTAGTCCAATGCACGTGCACTCTTATTATTATACACATCGTTCGGTCGTGCAAGTGAAAGGCAATAATGACGATATATGATGGACTTATTGAGATGAGAAAAGCTGGTATGAACTCGACCTCTCTTGTTTTTGTAAATATGATGAGTTCATCGTTTCTGATTCAGCTTATTATGAAGTAAACATATTTGCAATGACATTTAGAGATTATAGTTGCTTGTGCCATGCTTGATTAGCTATGAGTTATAATGGTTTACCTTGCGTGCCAACATGCTATTAGAATGATTATGATGTGGTATGATGGGATGGTATCCTCCTTTGAATGAATTGAGTGACTCGACTTGGCACATATTCACGCATGTAGTTGAATCAAATCAACATAGCCTTCATGATATTTATGTTCATGGTGGATTATATCCTACTCATGCTTGTACTCGGTGTAAATTAATTTTAATGCATGTTTATGACTGTTGTCGCTCTCTCAGTTGGTCGCTTCCCAGTCTTTTGCTAGCCTTCACCTGTACTAAGCGGGAATACTGCTTGTGCATCCAAACTCCTTAAACCCCAAAGTTGTTCCATATGAGTCCACTATACCTTCCTATATGTGGTAATTATCTGCCGTTCCAAGTAAATTTGTATGTGCCAAACTCCAAACCTTCAAATGAAATTCTGTTTTGTATGCTCGAGCAGCTCATGTTACAACTAGGGCTGCCTATATCTTCCATGCTAGGTGGGTTATTCTCAAGAGGAGTGGACTCCGCTCCTCATTCACAAGAAAGGGCCGGTAACCGGGATGCCCAGTCCCATGATCCAAAAAGATCAAAGCAAATCAAAATAATTAAACAAAACTCCCCCAGGGCTGTTGTTAGTTGGAGGCACTCGTTGTTTCGAGAAAGCCGTGGATTGATGCTTGTTTGTGGTTGGGGGAGTATAAACCTTTACCATTCTGTTTGGGAACTGCCTATAATGCATGTAGTATGGAAGATACATCCATCTCATAGTTGTTGCGTTGACAGCAAAAGTATGCCGCTCAAAATGTTATTCAATCTCTATTTTAAAATCGAGCTCGGGCACCTCTACAAATCCCTGCTTCCCTCTACGAAGGGCCTATCTATTTACTTTTATGTTGAGTCATCACCCTTCTTATTAAAAGCACCCGCTGGAGAGCACACTGTCATTTGCATTCATTACTATTGGTTTATATTGGGTATGACTTGACTCGATCTCTTTTACCATGAATTACAATGTTTTGTCAGTCCTTGATCTTTAAAGGTGCTCTACATTTATGTTTCGCGGTCTTAGAAAGGGCTAGCGAGATACCATTTTGTTATATCATGTTATGATTGTTTTGAGGAAGTGTTGTCATCCGAGTTTTATTATTATGGCTCGCTAGCTGATTATGCTATTGATATGAGTAATTGTGAGACCTAAGTGTTATTGTGAGTATGGTTAGTTCATAATATTTGCTGAAACCTGAATGCTGGCTTTTCATGTTTACAACAACAAGAGCAAACAAAGTTTGCAAAAGTTTTTGTTTATCACTTTTAGTTTATCAACTGAATTGCTTGAGGACTTTAAGCTTGGGGGAGTTGATACGTCTCCAACGTATCTACTTTTCCAAACACTTTTGCCCTTGTTTTGGACTCTAACTTGCATGATTTGAATGAAACTAACCCGGACTGACGCTGTTTTCAGCAGAACTGCCATGATGTTGTTTTATGTGTAGAAAAGAAAAGTTCTCGGAATGTCCTGGATATCCACGGAGGCACTTTTTGGAATTAATAAGAATTTCTGGGTGAAAGAAATACACAAGGGGGCCCACGGCCTGTCCACGAGACAGGGGGCGCCCCCTCTAGGGCATGCCCCCTATCTCGTGAGCCCCCTCGACCTCCATCGACCTCAACTCCAACTCCATATATTAACGTTCAGGGAGAAAAAAATCAGAGAGAAAGTTTCATCGCATTTTACGACACGGAGCTGTCGCCAAGCCCTAATCTCTCTCGGGAGGGCTGATCTGGAGTCCGTTCGGGGCTCCAGAGAGGGGGATTTGTCGCCGTCGTCATCATCAACCATCCTCCATCACCAATTTCATGATGCTCACCGCCGTGCATGAGTAATTCCACCGTAGGCTTGCTGGACGGTGATGGGTTGGATGAGATTTACCATGTAATCAAGTTAGTTTTGTTAGGGTATGATCCCTAGCAAGGTTGTCAGAATCGTGATTTTGAATCGGATCGGAGCTCTGATGGTAGGATCGCAAATCATAGAATCTTCACTATCAAGATCGTAGAAACGTAGATTCTATGAACTAAAATCGTAGAATCATGGGGGTTAGTTTGGATCATAAAGTCGTAGAATCATATAACAGAATCGCGATTCTGACAACCTTGATCCCTAGTATCTTCTATGTTCTAAGGTTGATGTTGTTATGACTTTGCTATGCTTAATGCTTGTCACTAGGGCCCGAGTGCCATGATTTCAGATCTGAACCTATTATGTTTTCATGAATATATGTGTGTTCTTGATCATATCTAGCAAGCCTATAGTCACCTATTATGTGTTATGATCCGACAACCCCGAAGTGATAATAACTGGGATACTTCTCGGTCATGACCGTAGTTTGAGGAGTTCATGTATTCACTATGTGCTAATGCTTTGTTCCGGTTCTATATTACAAGGAGGCCTTAATATCCGTTAGTTTCCGCTAGGACCCCGCTACCACGAGAGGGTAGGACAACAGATGTCATGCAAGTTCTTTTCCATAAGCACGTATGACTATTTACGGAATACATGCCTACATTACATTGATGAACTGGAGCTAGTTCTGTGTCACCCTATGTTATTGCTATTACATGAGGAATCACATCCGGCATAATTATCCATCACTGATCCATTGCCTACAAGCTTTTCACATATTGTTCTTCGCTTATTTACTTTTCCGTTGCTACTGTTACAATCATTACAAAACCCCCAAAACAATTATCTTTACTTTTGCCACTGTTACCTTTATTATCAGACAACTTTTGCTACTAAATACTTTGCTGCAGATACTAAGTTATCTAGGTGTGTTTGAATTGACAACTCAACTACTAATACTCAAGAATATTCTTTGGCTCCCCTTGTGTTGAATCAATAAATTTGGGTTGAATACTTTACCCTCAAAAGCTATTGCGATCCCCTACACTTGTGGGTTATCAGACATCTTTCAACACTCACCCTTGGGTGACGTGCTAAACTCATTAGGGTCTGTCTCCTTGTCAGGAGACTCTTGGACGAACTATGTCCAGCTCGAATGGAAAGCGTACGATGAAGAAATTCGCTCCCCACCCACCACCCACTTAATAGCCATTGTCGATGACTTAACCGACGTGCTGGACTTCAACTCCGAAGACATCAACGGTATGGACGAAGTTGCAGGAGTAGAACAGGAACCACCGCCTATAGGGCGCTGGACAACCACCTCATCATATGATATATATATGGTGGACACCCCCAAAGAAAGCAATGGCAATGAGGCAACGGAAGATAACCCCTTGGAGAAGCAATCTAGGCACCGGCGTCATAGGCGCCGCTCCAAGCCCCGCCATAACAAAAATAGTGATACCGGCACAAGAGAGGATAACAATCTGGATGGTGCCGAAGACGAAAACAATCCCGCCCAGCCAGGCTTCGAGCAGGCCGATCAAGAAGATGGGCAAGCTAGCCCTAAGGAACAAGTAACAGATGGAGAATCAGAGGATGATAATTACATGCCTCTCTTCGAAGACGAAGTGAGCCTTGGCGATGAAGAATTCATCGTGCCTGAGGATCCCGTTGAGCAGGAGCGCTTCAAGCGCCGGTTTATAGCCACTGCACAAAGCCTGAAGAAAAAGCAGCAACAACTCCAAGCTGATCAAGATCTGCTAACTGATAGATGGACCGATGTCCTGGCTGCCGAGGAATACGGACTCGAGCACCCTACCAAAAGTTACCTGAAGCGCAGGTTGCTACCTCAACTCAAGGAGGAGGCGTTAAAGCCCACTCTACCAGCGCATGATGCGGCTGACCGGCCACCCCGTGGCCGAGACAAAGTGGCGTACGAGCCCGAAGTCCAGACCGCACCCCGTCGCCAATCAAACAATAATACTAAGGCCCGGGGCTACACGAAGGACCTGCAAGATGTATTGGAAAACAAAGCAGGACAGTCAAGATCGATCTACGGATCATGGGAGCACGCCACAATGCGTGACGAAGACCGTCACACCAGATACACTAAACAGAAGTCCGTCCGGGCCGAATATAACAGACTAGACTCATTTGAACCGCATCGCGATGCAGCCCATCATAGAGGCGCCGCACACCCCCTATGCTTCACTGATGAAGTAATGGATCATGAATTCCTAGAAGGGTTTAAACCCATGAACATTGAATCATATGATGGCACAACAGACCCCGCGGTATGGATTGAAGATTTTCTCCTACACATTCACATGGCCCGCGGCTATGACCTACATGCTATCAAGTACCTACCACTTAAGCTCAAAGGACCGGCTCGCATTGGCTGAATAGCCTGCCAGCAAGCTCCATTGGCAGTTGGGAGGACCTGGAAGACACATTCCTTGACAACTTCCTGGGCACTTACATGCGACCACCGGATGCTGATGACTTAAGTCACATAACCCAACAGCCCGGAGAGTCAGCCAGGAAATTCTGGACTCGGTTCCTCACTAAAAAGAACCAAATTATCGACTGTCTAGATGCTGAAGCCTTAGCAACCTTCAAGCATAACATCCATGACGAATGGCTTGCCCGACATCTCGGCCAAGGGAAACCAAAGTCCATGGCAGCCCTCACGATACTCATGACCCGCTTTTCCGCGTGCGAGGAAAGTTGGCTGGCACGCAGCAACATCATACCAAAAAACTCCAGCGATTCAGACGCCAACGGCAAGCCACGACGCAATAGACACAAGCGTTGCAACAATGGCGACAACGCCGAAGACATGGCAGTCAATGCCGGATTCAGAGGCTCTAAATCCGGACAGCGGAAAAAGCCATTCAAAAGAAACAATCCAGGCTCGTCCAGTCTGGACCACATACTCGATCTCTCATGTCAAATTCACGGCACCCCCGATAAACCAGCCAACCACACCAACAGAGAATGCTGGGTGTTCAAACAGGCCGGCAAGTTAATGCCGAAACCAAGGAAAAGGGGCTGCATAGCAATGACGACGAGGAGCCACGAGCGCCGAACACAGGAGGACAGAAGAAATTCCCTCCCCAGGTGAAAACGGTGAATATGATATATGCAACCCATATTCCCAAGCGGGAACGGAAGCGTGCACTAAGGGACGTCTATGCGATGGAGCCAGTCGCCCCAAAGTTGAACCCATGGTTTGTCCGTTCAATTTCGATCGCAGGGACCACCCTACCAGTATCCGTCATGGCGGTTCCGCCGCATTGGTTCTCGACCCCATCATCGATGGATTCCATCTCACACGAGTCCTCATGGACGGTGCCAGCAGCCTGAACCTGCTCTATCAGGATAAAGTGCGCAAAATGGGCATCGACCCCTCAAGGATCAAGCCCACAAAAACCACCTTCAAAGGTGCCATACCAGGTGTGGAGGCCTGTTGCACAGGCTCAATCACACTTGAAGTGGTCTTTGGATCTCTGGACAATTTTTGAAGCGAGGAGCTAATCTTTGACATCGTCCCCTTCTACAGTGGCTATCATGCACTACTCGGACGAACCGCGTTCGCCAAATTCAATGCGGTACCACATTATGCATACCTCAAGCTCAAAATGCCAGGACCTCGCGGGGTTATAACAGTTAATGGAAACACAGAGCGCTCGCTCCATACGGAGGAGCACACTGCGGCCCTCGCGGCAGAAGTACAAAATAGCCTTGTCAGGCAAACAACCAATTCGGCGATAAAGAACCCAGACACCGTCAAGCGAGTCTGGAGTACCCCGCAACAGGATTGTCCGGCACATCCAGAGCTCGACTAGCAATTCGGCCTCTGTCCTAGTCTCAGTCAAGCGGCAAAATTTGTGCCGCACGTACATAACTACACACTTAAAATACCATGGGCATAGGCGGAGGCACGACTATGACATGGTCCACAATGCGGTTTGACCGCCCCAGGATCCACGCATCTTTACACCGTTTTTCTTTCGAGTCCCTATCTTCGAGAAGAGACATAGTGGGATGGACACACCAAGAAGAAAAGAAGCTTTGGCATACAAGGGAATCCTCAGGTGGTCTCTCATAACGATCGTTATACTTGTTTTACATACCCGCACACAGCTCGCTCTTGGTCAGGATGTGTCAAACAGTCCTATTTTGCTTATCACACTACTTGTATACGTACACTTTAACGTATTATTGAATAACAAGGGAAAATAATGTATAGTGTCAGCTTACTATTACATTTATTTACCCCTTCCATTTACTGCTTATATATTGCACCCGTACACTTTGGTACGTCCAGCTCGCCAGGGGCTTCAGTGTACCCCATAACACGACAAGAAAAGTCCGAACACTTTCGATAGTGCGGCACCCCAAACTTATAACATTATATGCATCAGCTCCGAATCATGTCTTGGGTCAATAGTTGGGGTTGCCCGGCTCCCATGTTTTGGTACCTTACGTTCCACTATATCGGCTAAGGTAGCACAGGGAGAACTACTGCGATTGTGTCCCGGTTCTTCCGGACGAGCACCTCAGTAGAGAAAGCCGAAAATTGAATGTCATGATGAGGCGAGAGCTGGTCGCTGTTCGAGAGGTCTCAAATCCTTAGAGATTTTTTCCGCTTCAGGCGAGGAATCGGCCTTGTCCGATTTAGGCTTGTATAGGCCCCAAGTTCGGCCTTTCGAATACTAGGGGCTTCGCCAAAATTTAAAATTGTAGACTTCTATGGCCAAGTGAGAGTGATAAAGTTGTATAGTCCGATTGCCTTGTTCGCTGCGCCAAACACCTCCTTAAAAGGACCAAAAATTTGGATAAAGAGTGTTTATATTTACCCCGAATACCCTAGTACTAGTTACATGGGGGCAGAAGCCGACGACTGGCCAACTCTCAAGATTTCATAAACGGCCGGACAGAAGGTAATATTTTAAATTAACAAGCGCCATATAGCGCACATGAACTCGTTTTCATATTACAGGATGATATGAGTACATTCATTCAAATATTACATCCTTAGCACATTCATCCGCCACAAGGAGGGCACCCTTAATGACATTGTCATAGTACTATTCGGGGTGGCGATGCTCCTTGCCCTTCGGTGGCCCCTCTTTCACCAGCTTCTCGGCATCCATCTTCACCCAGTGCACTTCCGCACAGGCCAAGGCCCTGTGTGCACCTTCAATGCAGACGGGCCGCTTAATGACTTCAAGCCGCGGACAGGCATTTACCACTCGCTTGACAAGGACGAAGTAGCTGCCGGGCAGGGGCTCGCCAGGCCACAGCCGGACTATGAGGTCCTTCATGGCCAGTTCGGCCGCCTTGTGAAGTTCGACCAGTTGCTTCAGCTGGTCGCTCAAAGGCATCGGATGTTCGGCCCCAATATACTGGCACCAAAAGAACATATCCATCGAGCTCCCTTCCTCAGCTCGGTAGAACTCTGCGGCATCAGAGATGCTGCACGGCAGATCTGCGAATGCTCCTGGAGAGCTCCGAATTCGGGTAAGTAAAAGGAAAGTCTGCTTCATATGCTTGCTTTGCATAATGAATGCCTTACCAACCACTATCTTCTTGGCCGCCTCAATCTCCTGGAGGGCCTTATCGGCTTCGGCCTTGGCGTCTTGCATGCTCTGGAGGGCCTTCGCAAGCTCTGACTCTTGCGTCTTGGAGTCACGCTCCAAGGACTCGAATTTTTTGACGAAGTCCTGGAGCTCTTGCTGGACCTCATCAACCCGAGCCTCCTGTTTTTGGCGCTCGGTGCGCTCCTTGGCCGCTTTGTCTTTAGCCTCGGACAGCGCCTTCTTAAGGGCCGCCACTTCGGTCGTGGCCCCTATTATATACATGATGCTTCTATTAGCGTCAACAATTTTTCATTTCTATGACATTCAGACGGGGTATCACTTACCTTTGTTCTCCTCGAGGTTCCTCTTCACGAGGCTGAGCTCTTCCTTAGCCCGCCCCAGGTCCCGCTTCAGTCTGAAGACCTCCGCTGTACGGGCGACAGCGACCAGCAGCAACGCCTGCTTATTCACATAGACATAATATGATTAGACTCCTGTGGAGGTTATTCGATCCTCTGTTCGGCCTTTCTTTCCGAACACCAAACAGAGCATCAGGGGATACTGTCTATACTGTGATATTTTCTTATAATTTAATTACTTACCGCAAAGCCTGTCAGGAGGCTGGCGCAGGCTTCGGTTAATCCGCTTTTGGCGGACTGAACCTTTGCAATCACCGTACTCATAAGAGTATGGTGTTCTTCATCAAGGGAAGCGCCCTGAAGCGCTTCCACCAAGTTGTCCGATGCCTCTGGATGGACAGAGGTCATCGGCACAGGCAGCTCGCCCCCCTTAGTAAGGGGCTGCCTGCCTGAATCCGGAACCACTCGAGGTTTCTGTGAAGTATCCGGCTGGGGGCCAAGCTTGCTGCGGCCCCCCTCATCAGAGTCCATGGGGATCTTCCCCCCCCCTCCATGTGCCCAGCATCAAGGGTTTCTCCTTGAGGCGCCTCCAGAACTATCTCCCCTGGCCCGGTATCGTCTGAGACAACACTTCGATGTCGTCCGCGGGCCGGGGGGTGGAGGCCGTCGGGAGCGAATCGGTGTTCATCGCCGACGAGCTCAAAGACCCATCCGAGGAGGATAGGTCGATGTGAGCTTTGGACGGACTGGACGAACATATTTTAACATGATAGGAAGCCATAAAGCTAAACATGCCAGAAGCATTATGGTATCCGGATACTTACGACTTCGCCAGGGGCTTGTCCCTGGGCAGCCACTCCTCGTCACTGTAGGCGGCAGTCGTGGAGTGGTCTGGAGGGAGGGTCCTTCCCTTCTTGGACCCTTCGGCCTCCCCGGATGGGGTGGCCTTCCTTTTCTTCTCCCCCTCGGTTTGGGGGGGAGGGTTTTCCTCTTCCTCCTCCTCATTTTTGTTGGAGGAGTGCTCCTCGGTGTCTTCGAACGATGAGTCCGACACCACCTTGTGTCGGAGACCTTTCTTGGTCCTCGTGGCCTTCTTCTTGGCCTTCTTCTCCGGCACCTCATAGGGCGCCGGAAATAACATCTCCGTTAGGAGAGCCGTCACTGTGTCTTCGGGTAGTGGAGCTGGGCAGTCGATCCGCTTTGCTGTCGCCACCCAGTCCTGTTAAGATTGGCGGGTGTCAGTGTTCTCGGAACGGGGGTCCCCAGACTTGCCTGCCTGCGGCCTGTGGCGTGGCTCGAGTGGTGGCCCAGTACGGCCCATCTTCATCAGCATAAGACTCAAGACCCTCGCGAGGGGCCAAGCCTCGCGGGGCGGACGACATAGGGCTTCCTCAGGAGCGGCCTCACCAGGCAGGCTCACGAGGACGCGGAGAGATCAAGGCAGGGGTACCCCGCGAGGTGCTCGTGATGCAAGCCGTGACGATCGAGACCGGGCGGGCGCCAGGCGGGCACCGGCCCGCGTAGTGTCCTTGTTTCCTCTTTGGTGCAAAGGGGGCAAGCACAGGCGTGGAGTACCGAGGCATCAGGCAAAGGTTGCCATTTCAGTGCAACGAGACCAAGACCAGCAGAGCGGCATGATGTAGGTCACCGTGGAGCCCAAGGCGGCGTCATCGCCAGTACCTTTGGCAGCCGAAGACCAACTTTAGTCAGGATAACTTGTACTAGATGTTCCCCTTCAAAATGGCCGTTGTTGGCGCCCTTCCCGCTAAATATTTGGGAAGAGGACTGGGGCCTCTATATATAAATAGGGATAGCCACCTCAGTAGAGGGCATCTCATCGGGTGCTCATTAGATCGAGAGGCGATCGAACTCATCCAAGTAGTTCATCGCACCAGCTCAAGAACACCTCTCGTGATGCTGTTCATCCTTGTACTATTCATCATCAGCCCTTGAGGCAATCCACCACACCACACACTGGAGTAGGGTATTACACCACAACGGTGGCCCGAACCAGTATAAATCTTGTGTCCCTCGCGCTGTTCATCATTTTAGCTTAGATTCTCGTGAGGTGATCGGACGTGGATTGGTAGGGGGAAGATCTCCGTGCGCACACCAGAGTTCGAACCTTAAGGGTCTGCCGGAACCCAACATCCGACATTTAGCGAGCCAGGTAGGGTGCGCCGGAATCTTTCTTCCGCTATTTCGCGTTCGATCTCCCGTCATGTCCATGGCTGATGCTCGCCGGGCTCGTGTCGAGCGCCGGGATGCTCTCGTCGCCCGCGTCGCCCAGATGCCCCTGCCGCCAACGCCACCACCAACCCGACGGGGAACGAGCAGCAGGCCTCGTCGCTGCATCCTTCGGTGCGGCGGGAAGGTGCACCACCACCCCGTCGTTGACTCCAGCTGGTTCACCGTCCCACGCCTGTCGCGCCCCCATGGACGCGCACGCCGTGTTGCTCCTGGCATGTGAGCTCCTGCACTACCGTCCCGTCGACGACCTCTATGAGGAGTGGCTCACTTGCATCACTGAGCTCGTCAGCGCCGTAGGGGGCTCCCCTGCGCCATCCCTCTTGCTGCCTCACCCTCCGTCCTGCACAGGTGTTGCAGCCCAGGAGATGCCTCCGCCACCTCCTCCCCAAGAAGGCCCCCTGGCTCCAAGGCGCGCGGCCCCGGGACGAGAGCCACCGTGTCCAGCATCCGCACGACAAGAAATGAGGTGCCAAGAAATCCCTCGTCCCTAAGAAGGTGCTCGTGTGCTCCCGGCACCGGTGTGCCATGACCGCATCCCTGCGCCACCACGTCAAGACCCCGCGCTGCTCCAGGCAGTGGCGCATGGGAATCCCCAGGAGCAAGCTCCGCATCAGCAGGGAGCTCTGGTGGCCACCGTAGGCTGTCGTGCCTTCACCACTGAGCTACGCAGTGTCGCATGTCCAGGCAAGTTCAAACCTGACCTGCCTCCTCGCTACGACAGCACTGTCGACCCCACAGAATTCCTACAGCTCTACGAGCTGGGCATCGAAGCCGCCTACAGGGACGAAAAGGTCATGGCGAACTGGTTTCCCATGGCAGTCAAGGACGGTGCCCGCACCTAGCTCCTGAACCTGCCCCCTGGCACGATCTCCTCCTGGGACGAGATGCACACTCGCTTCATCGCCAACTTCCAGGGCACTCGCGCCCGTCCGCCGGCCGTGGGTGACCTGCGCCGCATCAAGCAGCAACCCGGAGAAACCTTGCAGAAGTACATCCAGCGCTTCAACATCGCTCGCCTTCAGATTCTCAGGGTAACCGAGGAGGCTATCATCTCGGCATTCTCTGATGGCGTATGCACGTCAAGATGAAGGAGGAGCTGATGATCCACGAAGATCTGTGTACGTCATTGGAGCTGTTCAACCTGGTGACCAAGTGCGCAAGGGCCGAGGAGGGATGCCTCTCCCTTCTCGAGCTCCCAGCAGCAGACCCAGAAGAGAAGAAAGCCAAGGCCAAGGATGTGAAGCGCAAGGGAGCAGTTGTGTTCACAGCAGAGCCGGACATGAAGCACGGCAGGGATCAGCTGGAGTCGTCCAAGGGAAGCCAGTATGGCGTGTACCACGATCTCCACACCCACAACACCAACGAATGCCAAGAGCTCAGGGCCGTGCGAGAAGGCCGCGTCGGTCGATGTCCCGAGCGCAACGATTGAGGTTACGACTGAGGCGGAGCAAGAGGTGGAGGACGATGGGATGACCGAGGCCCTCGCCAAGGGTGGCGTGACCGGCCTCACGAGGACCGCTGGCAGGACCAGTCTCGTGAGGGGGCTTGGAGGGATCAGCCTCGTGACGATTGCCTGCAAGGAAATGCATGACTTCCTCCTCTGCCTCCACCACCAAGAAGGAATGACGACCATCATCAGGACGAGGGGGTAGGGGCTTCCAGGAGCCGCGTGCAATCACTTGCATCTTGGGCGGCGCTCAGGCCCCAGCCTCTCAGTGCATCTTCAAGCAGTTTGCCCATGAGGTGAATGCAATCCTCCCCAAGCTTGAGGCCATGCACCCTCTCAGGTGGTCTGCGTGCGCCATCACGTTCAGCTTAGCGCATCAGATCAAGTGCGCGGCAACAACTGGTGTCCTCCCGATGCTCTGTTCCCCAGTCATCAGCAATGTGCAAGTCACCAGGACCCTCACAGATGGCGGGGCAGGGCTCAGCGTCCTGTCCGTTGAGACGTTCAACAATCTCCAAGTGCCATATGATCAACTTCAACCAACCAAGCCTTTCTCAGGAGTCACTGATGGTTCCACTGTCCCGATAGGGCAGGTTTGCCTCCCTGTCACCTTTGGACGGCGCAAGAACTACCGTACCGAGCTCATTGACTTTGACGTCGCCCACATTCGCTTACCATACAATGCCATCCTCGGGTATCCCGCCCTGGCCAAGTTTATGGTAGTGACTCACCATGGCTACAATGTCCTCAAGATGCCAGGAAGTGGCGGAGTCATCATGGTCCCCTGTGAAGAGAAGGATGTGGTGTGCTCTCTCGAGCGTGCCTTCCAAGCCGCGTCAATCGAGGACCCAGACAGCAAGAGTAGAAACCTTCGTGAAGCAGCTCCCAAGAAGAAGAACACATCACCTGACTCAAGGCCTTAGGAGGCAGGTACCTCTAGAGGCGCGACATCGGGATCTGCGCTCGGGGCGCCACCTGCCGTCACATAGGAAAACGCACCCAGCGCCCTCCTCGGGCAAGGCTCGGGGGCTCTCTCCTGGGGAACCACTGACTTTGCCAAGATCACGAGGGAGGCGCTCGGGCATCACTTGGAGGCGTGCTTCGCGGCACGTTTCCCTCAGGAAGGCGTGAGGCAAGGAGGGCCCAACCATCAGGAGTTCATCACCAAGGTCGCTCAGGAGTTGTAGGAATCGAGAGTCATGCGCGGTAACCGCCGCCTGCCCAGCGTAGCTCCCCATCTAGGTGAGGATGGTGGGCTACGCGTCTGCATCGACTACCCAGGGCTCGATCGAGTCACGTCTCAGGAGTGCTTCTGGCCTTCGCGCGTGGGGCGTTGTGAGGGTCCGCCGCATAGCTATGTTCGCATGCCCTTCGGCCTGCCGAACGCAGCTGCTGCCCACCGGCGCCTGATGAGAAGCATTCTGGAAGCTCAGGTGGCCAAGCACCCTGCATTCTTGGAGGAAATGGAGATGGATCTCGCTGAGCCGCCCGGACCTCCTGAGCCTCCCGAGGCTCAGAGCGCCGAGGGCTCATGAGGATTGGCTTCTTCACCACACACCGCCAGCTACTCCGACACTCGCTCCGCAATGGTATCAGGTGACTTCTCTCAAGTTTTGTTTCAGCTAGAAGCACCCTCAGGGCCGCATCATTCCCAGGTCGCGTGGGTCTGTCCCCGCGGCATGTATCTGTTTTGCTTATGTCTTCAGCTTACCTTGTTGGGGGCGCCCCTCGGGCTGCATCATCCCCAAGCCGCTCAGGCCTGACCCAGTGGCGTGTGCCTTTCTCTGCATTTATCTAAGTGGGTTTGCTTTTCCGTGCTTAATCTGCCTATCATTATTGTCCGCCGCCTGCTACGAGCCTATTCTTCCTCATGCAAACCGCTTGCACGTTAAAAGGGGGGCGCCTGAGCATCGCGACTCAGGGGCTCTTACTGGCTCTCCAGCCCTCACCCCCTGGCCTTGACCCACGGCATCGCAACCTCTCATACCAGCGGTGGCTGAGCTTGCTCGAGGGCCGGGACCTGAGGACGTAGAGCATTTGCATCTTAACCATCTTGCAGGAACATACCACCGACAAAGGCCCAGAGCCAGGCGCAACCCGCCTCGAGGTAGGGCCTCATGAGTCCCGCATTGGCTCACGGGTGCCCAGATACACCTCTCCTAGCCCTACCGTGCCGGCCACGAGTCAGGGCGGGGCTGTACACGCCCCGGGGGCTCCTCCCGGAGGGGAGCCCCCCTCCCACGAACCAGTGGAAGCACCATGCTCCGTGCTGGCTGACGACACTACCGAGGAGCGGCTATGCCCGTACACATACGGAAGCGCTATGCTCCGCGCTGGTGATAAACAATTGAGGGCGGCCCACGGCTGTAGCAACCTGAGGGAGCCCAGAGCTCAGTGTCTGGCCTCATCACAAAGCCTCCCCTCGGGAGCGCCGCGCGAGGGGGCTGGGCACGGGGGCTGCGCCCGGGCCACGCCCGAGCACACGCCACCCATCCAGGTCCCTCGGACCTGGTCGTCGCACGCCCCTCCCCGAGTGGAGCCAAGGTATGAAGACCCATTTGAGCGTCAAGGGGGACTCCTGAGCATCACGACTCAGGAGCCTAACTAGTCACATAGCCCCTCACTCCTTAGTTTCGAAAGGCTAACGGCGGTCGAGGTATGCGCGGGGCTGGGCCTTGCCGACGTAGAACGGCAGATCCTCTCTTCCACCCCTCCCTATTTGCTGTGTGCGCGTCAAGGGGGCTCTTGAGCATCGCGACTCAGGAGCCTAACTTGTCATGTAGCCCCTCACTCCTTAGTCCCGTCCTGGTGATCCGGTCGGGGCTTACGGCAGCTGAGGTATGCATGGGGCCGGGCCCTGCCGACGTAGAACACAAGCAAATAGGAAGGAACCCGCAAAATCTAGCAAATCCAAAAGCAAATATTACAGACCATAGATTGTTCTCACAATACCAGACACAAATTTAAATGCCTCCACGAGGCATGGTGCATGTTACAGGAATCAAAGCAGGAAAAAGGCTGCGAGAAGATCACCCTGGGCCGCGCCACCACTCATGGTGGAGTCGCGCTTGTCAGCTCCACCCCCTGGGGCTGTGGAGCCGGCAGCGCCTCGCTTGGGCGCGGTGTTGAAGGCGCGGAACTTCGCTAGCAAGGCCTCCACTTTCCCCTTGACGGCCTCAGCAGCAGCGGCGGAGCGCTTGGCGTCTACGGGCTCTAGCAGATCATAAAGGTTGGCGTCGGGGTTGCGGAGGTAGACGTGGCTGAGGATCCGCGTCAGCGCTACGGAGGAAAGGACGCGAGCCTCGTGTCGGTGTCAAAACCGGCGGATCTCGGGTAGGAGGTCCCGATCTATGCGTCTAGGCGGATGGTAACAGGAGACAAGGGATACAATGTTTTTACCCAGGTTCGTGCCCTCTCGATGGAGGTAAAACCCTACTCCTGCTTGATTGATATTGATGATATGGGTAGTACAAGAGTGGACCTACCACGAGATCAAGGAGGCTAAACCCTAGAAGTTAGCCTATGGTATGATTGTTGTTCGTCCTATGGACTAAAACCCTCCGGTTTATATAGACACCGAAGAGGGCTAGGGTTACATAGAGTCAGTTACAATGGTAGGAGATCTACATATCCGTATTTCCAAGCTTGCCTTCCACGCCAAGGAAAGTCCCATCCGAACACGGGACGAAGTCTTCAATCTTGTATCTTCATAGTCTTGGAGTCCGGCCAATGATGATAGTTCGGCTATCCAGACACTCCCTAGTCTAGGACTCCCTCAGTAGCCCCTGAACCAGGCTTCAATGACGGCGAGTCCGGCGCGCATATTGTCTTCGGCATTGCAAGGCGGGTTCCTCTTCCGAATAATTTCATAGAAGATTGTGAACACCAGGATAGTGTCCGGATCTGCAAAATAAATTCCACATACCACCGTATAGAGAATAATATTTACACAAGTTCAATTTGCTGACGTATTTCGTGGCGTGACGTCACCCATGGCCAAGCATTTACTCGAATCGTTTTTGTCATACCACCTCAGCGTGTTTAGCGAAGTGGTTTCCTTGGCACGTCTTGTCGAAGCAGAGATCGTGTTCCCCTTATTCCGGGATTCCCATCAATACGGATGTGGGTAACCCAACTGCGCCATTGATTGCGGCGCTTGGGAGATAAGCGAGTTTTACCAGGCTGGAGGGGACGCATAGTTTCGTCCGCCCATATAAGGGGATAAGGATCCACCTTTTTGCCTACGCCCTCTTCCTCCTTTGCTTATCCATCTCCGTGCACTCGAGCTCCAGCGCCCAAGTTCGCACATCTCACCTCGACCTTCTCCAACAATGTCCGGAGCGGGAGGCAAGTGGATGGCCTCGTCCGTTACGTATGGGCACATCAAGAAGCCGCGCAACGCTGGATATCTGTCCAGCGACATCGCGCACCTGCTTCTCGACAAGGGGCAGCTCATTCCCACCCCAAGGCCCCATGAGAGGGTGGTATTCCTTCCCCATTTCCTCTGTGGACTAGGCTTCCCACTCTACCCCTTTGTCCGGGGGCTCATGTTCTACTACGGCCTGGATTTCCACGATCTGGCCCCGAATTTCATCCTCAACATCTCGGTGTTTATCGTCGTGTGCGAGGCCTTCCTGTGCATCCAGCCCAACTTCGGCTTGTGGCTAAAGACCTTCAATGTCAAGCCGAAGGTTGTGAAGGGCAGCCAAGCGGAGTGCGGAGGCGCCATGGTGGGCAAGATGCCCAACGTCATTTAGCTCGAGGGCGCCTTTGTGGAAACCATCAAAGGGTGGCAATCGGGGTGGTTCTACATCACCGAGCCGCGTGACCCTGAATGGGCAGCGGTCCACGAATTCAGATCTGGCATCCCCATGCGGCTCACTTCCTGGAAAGAGAAGGGCCTGCTGTGGGGCAGTTCGAATAAGCTGACCGGACTCCAATCCTGTCTCCAAACCCTGGTGAACAAGAAGCTCAAGCTTGTCAACGTAATCCAGGTCATGCTCATCCGCCGGATTCTCCCCTGCCAGCAAAAGACTTTAATTTGTGGGAGTTCAATCCGGCACAGCACCGGACCTTGAGCAGGCTCTTCGACACTACGTACGAAGATGCCTGGAAGGTGCTGTTTAAGGGCGGCGAGGCCCCCGCATCCACTACCGAAGATCGCGGATTCAGCTCGCAGCGTCCAGCTGGTGAGGTAAGCCATGTTATCCTTTATGGGACACTTCCTTTTCATAGTTTGACTCTATGTGTGGGATCTAAACTCCCAATACCTTTAACAGGCCTAGCAGGAGATGTCTGGACAGGTTAACTATCCGGCCCCTTACATGGTGCTGGAGAAGAAGGCCAAGAAGAAGGCCACGGGAACCCGGAGGAGTTCCCGGCGCCAAGTGTTATCGGACTCATCGTCCAATGACTCCGAGGCGGACTCGTCCCACGAGGACGAGGAGGAGAAGAAAGAGGCCTCTCCCCCAATGGGGGGAGAGAAGAAGAGGAAGGCCTCCCCAACGAGGGAGGCCGAAGGGTCCAAGAAGGGAAGGACCCTTCCCCCGGACTATTCTGCCAACGCCGGTGACGGCGACGAGGAGTGGCCCTCAAGGGCCAAGCCCCTGGCGTGATCGTAAGTATCCGGACTCCTAAATGATTTATAATTTTTCTTTTTGTCGCATGGTGTCTTTCTAATGCCGCATACAACCCTGTAGTCCGCCCAAGGACGATCTTCCTGCTTCGTCGAGCGGGTCCTTGGGCACGTCGGATGTGGATTCTCTTCCGACCGCCTCCACCCCCCGCGATGTTGTCGACGCCGAGGTGGGATCCCGGGAAGGGACCCACCAGGAGGAGGAGGCCCCGGAGGTACCGCAGGGCAACCTCCCGGACTTTGGACCGGACTCTGCACCGGAACCTGCAGTGGTTCGGAGTCCGGCGGGCGGCCCCTTCGTAAGAAGGGCAAGACTGTGACACCGGCGGCCTCCGTCCAATCGGAGGCTCCGGATAACTTGCTGGAGGCGCTGAATGGCGCTTCCATCAAAGAGGAACACCGCATTGTCATGAGTGTGGTGATTCAGAAGGTTCAGCTCGCCAAGAGCGGGCTGACCGAAGCCTGCAGCAGCCTTCTAACAGGCTTTGAGGTAAGAATTTTAAGATATGTAAAATAGTACCGCATAGACAGTATCCCCTGATGCTCGGTTCGGTGTTCGGAAAGAAAAGCCGGACTGAGGATCTAAAAAGATATACGCAGGAGTCTTAACAAAAATATGTCAATATAGGATTGTAGGCTGTGCTGCTGACCTCTGCCGCACTGACTGCGGAGGTCAATACCTTGAAGCAGAGCCTCGAGCAGTCCAAGAGCAAGCTCGGCCATGCCAAAAAGCAGCTCGAGGACAAGGAAGGTGAGTAACACCGTATTAAAGTTCTACCTTATAGAAATTACTCTAGGGGCTACGAACGAGGTGGCGACCCCGAAGGAGGCGGTGTCCGCGGCCGAACGCAATGCGGCCACGGAACGCGCCGAGCGAGAGAAGCAAGAAGCGCGGGTGGCAGAGGTACAACAAGAGCTCCAGGCTCTCATGGAAAAGCACGAGAGTTTGGAGTGTGACTCGAAGACTCGAGAGTCTGAGCTTGCATCGGCTCTTGAGAGTGCCAAAGCCGCTAAGGCCGTAGCCCACAAGGCCCTCCAGGAAATCGAGGAATTGAAGAAAACATCGGCGGGTAAGGCATTCTTCATGCAAAGCAAGCATGTAAAAGTGAATTACCTGTTACTTACCCGAATTCAGAGCTCTCCAGGAGCGTTCGCAGATCTGCCCCGCGGCGTGTCCGATGCTGCCGCTTTCTACAGAGCTGAGGAGGGGAGCTCGACAGAGAAGGTGTTCTGGTCTCAGTATGCTGAGGCCGGACATCCGGTGCCCCTTAGCGACCAGCTGAAGCAGCTGGTCGAGCTCCACAAGGTGGCCGAACAAGCCATGAAGGGCCTTATAGTTCGGCTATGGCCCAAAGAGGCCATGCCTGGGAGCTACTTCGGCCTAGTGCGGCGGCTGGTGGATGCGTGTCCCTGGGTTGAAGTCATCAAGCACTCCGCCTGCATTGAAGGTGCCCGTCGGGCCCTTGCTCGTGCTAAAGTGCACTGGGGTAGGATGGATGCTGAGAAGCTTGTGACGGACGCGCCACTGTCGAGCAAGGAGTATCGCACACCCGAGATGTATTATAAGGGTGTTCTGAAGGGTGCCCGCATTATTGCGGGTGAGTTCTCCAAAGATGTAATATTTGAGTAGACTCGCATTTTGTTATCCTATGCGCTGAAAACTTTGTTCATATGTGCTAAGCAATGCTTGTTAATTTATAATATTACCTTCTGTGCGGCCGTTTATCAAATCTGAGAGATGGCAAGTCGTCGGCTTCAGCCCCCATGCCACGAGTGCTGGGGTGTTCGGGATAAACTTGAGAACTCTTGTTCCCATTTTTGGGTCCATCTAGGGAGGCGCTCAAGACAACGAACAAGGCAACCGGACTTATAGTGCTTGAACACTCTCACTTAGCCATAGAATTCTATAATTTTAAATTTCGGCGAAGCCCCTAGTGTTCGGAAGGCCGAATTCGGGGCGCTATCTATGCCTGGGCCGGACAAAGCCGGTTCCTCGCTCTAAGCGGCATAAGTCTTTAGGGACTCGAAAAAACCTCTCGAACAGCGACCGGCTCTCGCCTCAGCATGACGGTCAGTTTTAGCTTTCTCCACTGAGGTGCTCGCCCAGCTCAACTGGGGCACAATCGCAGTGGTTCTCCGAGTGCTACCTTAGCCGATATAACGGAACGTAAGGTACCAAAACATGGGAGCCGGGCAAACCCAACTATTGACCCAAGACATGATTCGGAGCCGATGCATATAATGCTATAAGTTTGGGGTGCCGCACTTGTGAAAGTGTTCGGACTTATCACACCATGATGTGGGGAACTTAAGCCCCTGGTGTATTTAGGCGTACCAAAGTGTATGGATGCAACATGTCATAAAGGAACATATGTATAAGAAAGGAATGCAATTATAGGCAAAAAGCGATGCATTGTTTATTCAAAAACACTGCCTTGAATGCAGAACGATACAAATAGTGCGATAAGCAAGGGGTGGAACTATTTAGCATGTCCCCCTCCAGGGGTAGGCTGCGGAATGGCGTATATAAAACAGGTATAATGCTATTAATGGAGACCACCTGGATTCGCGTCGTAGCTCTTCTCCTTCCCTGGCTTTTGCATCGTGAGTTCGGCAGGTCTGCTGCCAGACAGGGCCTCTGGTAAATGGAGTCCTGAGGATAAGAAACAAAGAAAGAAAAAAGGATGACACACTTGGGAGCCCCTGCTGTGGTTGAGCCGCACTCTGGGCCTGCCGTGGTCGCACCCCTCCCCCTTTGCCCATGGTATTTCCAGAGCATAGTGATGTACGCGGGGTACTGATTTTGCAATTTTGCAAGGGCTGGGGTTGGGGCCGCATTGCTACGCGTGCTCGGAACGTGCCAGGTGGTCTTGTTGTAGGTTACTCCGGGCACGCTTAGCAGTGTCCGATCGCTTAACGGCTGGACTCGAGAATTGCCTTAAGAGGCTGCTCTGCACTTCTGCCGCGAGAGCCGCTGTATGTTCCTCCGTTCGGAGGGAGCGTTCAGTGTTTCCGTTGACCGTGATGACTCCTCGAGGGCCTGGCATCTTGATCTTGAGATATGCGTAGTGCGGCACCGCATTGAACTTTGCAAACACGGTTCGTCTGAGCAGTGCATGATAGCCGCTGCGGAACGGAACTATGTCCAAGATTAACTCCTCGCTTCGGAAGTTATCCGGGGATCCGAAGACCACTTCTAGTGTCACTGAGCTTGTATAGTTGGCCTCTACACCTGGTATGACGCCCTTGAAGGTCGTCTTTGTGGGTTTAATCCTTGAGGGGTATATGCCCATCTTGCGCACTGTGTCCTGGTAAAGCAGGTTCAGGCTGCTGCCACCGTCCATCAGGACTCTAGTGAGGTGAAATCCGTCGACGATTGGGTCTAGAACCAATGCGGCGAACCCGCCATGGCGGATGCTGGTGGGGTGGTCCCTTCGATCAAAGGTGATCGGGCAGGAGGACCATGGATTGAACTTTGGGGCGACTGGCTCCATCGCATATACGTCCCTGAGTGCACGCTTCCGCTCCCTTTTGGGTATGTGGGTTGCGTATATCATGTTCACCATCCGCACTTGTGGGGGAAACCCTTCTGTCCTCTATTGTTCAGCGGCCGGGTCTCTTCCTCGTCATTGCTATGCAGCCCCTTGTCATTGTTTTCGGTAATTAACTTGCCTTCCTGCTTGAATACCCAACAATCCCTGTTGGTGTGATTAGCTGGCTTTTCGGGGGTGCCGTGTATCTGGCACGAGCGGTCGAGTATTTGGTCCAAATTGGACGGACCCGGAGTAGTTCTTTTGAATGGTTTTTTCCGCTGACCGGGTTTGGAGCCTCTGAATCCGGCGTTGACTGCCGCATCCTCAGTATTATCACCGTTAACGCGGCGTTTGTTCTTGTTGCGATGCGACCTGCCATTGCGGTCCTTGGTATCCAGACTGCCAGAATTTTTGCTGAGGTTGTTACTGCGGGCTAGCCAGCTGTCCTCTCCCGCGCATAAGCGGGTCATGAGTGATGTGAGGGCTGCCATGGATTTCGGCTTTTCCTGTCCTAGGTGCCGGGCAAGCCACTCGTCGCGGATGTTATGCTTGAAGGCTGCAAGGGCCTCTGCATCCGGACAGTCGACGATTTGATTTTTCTTTGTTAAGAACCGTGTCCAGAATTATCTGGCCGATTCGTCTGGCTGCTGAATTATGTGGCTTAGGTCACCGGCGTCTGGTGGTCGCACATATGTGCCCTGGAAGTTATCAAGGAATGTGGCTTCCAGGTCCTCCCAACACCCAATTGATTCTGCTGGCAAGCTGTTAAGCCAATGCTGAGCTGGTCCTTTAAGCTTGAGTGGGAGGTATTTGATGGCGTGAAGATCATCACCATGGGCCATGTGGATATGAAGGAGATAGTCTTTGATCCAAACCGTGAGGTCTGTTGTGCCATCGTAGGATTCAATGTTCACGGGTTTGAACCCTTCGGGGATTTGATGATCCATTACTTCATCTGTGAAGCATAGTGGGTGTGCGGCGCCTCTATATTGGGCTATATCACGACGTAGCTCAAGCGAGCTTTGTCTACTGTGTTCGGCCCTGCCGGAGTTGCTGTATCCGGCGCGACGGTCATCGTCGCGCATCATGGGGCGCCCACGCGATTCGTAGATCGATCTTGATTGTCTTGCCTTATCCTCCAATATGTCTCGCAAGTCTGGTGCATTCCCCCGTGGCTTTGTACTTTTCGAGCATTGCCGGGGTACGACTTTAGTGGAGGGCCTGGAGGCCTCTCTATCGCGGCAACGAGGTGGTCGGTCGGCCGTATTGTGCGCTGGTGATGTGAGTGTATATGCTTCCTCCTCTAATCGGGGCAGCAACTTGCGTTTAGGGTAGCTTTTGGAGGGGCGTTCGAGTTCGTACTCTTCGGCCGCAAGGACTTCGGTCCATCTGTCGGCTAGCAAATCTTGATGAGCTCTAAGCTGTTGCTGCTTTTTGTTGAGGCTGCTTGCCGTGGCCATAAGCCTGCATTTAAAATGCTCTTGCTCGACGAATTCGTCGTCGTCGAGGCTTGCCTCGTCTCTAGAGGGAGGCATGTTATTATCGTCCTCTACCTCTTTGTCTGCCGCTCTCTCGTGAGGGCTGGCTTCTTCGTCCTCCTGTGCTGAATCTTGCTGGAGGGGGTTGTCTTCGGCACTGTCAGGGGTGTTATTGTCTCCGGTGACGGAATCTCCATTCTTGCTATGGCGGGATTTAGAGCGGCGCCACTGACGTTGGCGCTTAGGCTGTTTCTTGGAGGGGTCTTCCTCCACTGTTCCATCGCCGTCCACCATGTATATGTCATATGACGAGGTGGCCTTCCAGTGCCCCGTAGGCGCTGGTTCTTGGTCGTCTCCGGCATCTTCATCCATACCGTCGATGTCTTCGGAGTCGAAGTCTAGCATGTCGGTTAGATCGTCGACAGTGGCTACAAAGTGGGTGGTGGGTGGGCTTTGAATTTCTTCGTCGTCCGCATCCCAAGCATCCTGACCGTAGTCCGGCCAGGGCTCTCCTGATAACGAGAGATACTTTAGCGAATTCAGGATGTCGCCAAAAGGCGAGTGCTCAAAGATATCTGCGGCGGTGAACTCCATGATCGGCGCCCAATCAGATTCGATTGGTAGGGGCGCGGGAGGTTTGGAGTCCGGCGAGGAGTCCGGCACCTCAGAGTCACAAGCTTCACAAGGGATAGGGTCGGTATTCGGCTCCATCGCCGTAGAGGTAGCAGTCCCCGAGACGGTGTCTAGCCACCGATCCTCGATCTGTGCAGTTGGCTCCGGATTAAGGGTCGGAGCGAACTCTCGTGCGGCCTCCAGGGCACTGTCCGGCAGCAGAGCTAGATCATGCCCATCATGACAGTGCGACGCGCTTGACTGTGGCTCGAATCCGTCGAAGATCAAGTCTCCGTGGATGTCGGCCGTGAAGTTCAAGCTTCCAAATCTGACCTGATGGCCAGGGGCGTAGCTTTCAGTCTGCTCCAGATGGCCAAGCGAGTTGGCCCGCAGTGCAAAGCTGCCGAATACGAAGATCTGTCCGGGGAGAAAAGTCTCACCCTGGACCGCGTTGTTGTTGACGATCGAAGGAGCCATCGGGCCTATAGGTGACGACACAGAGGAACTCTCAATGAAAGCACCAATGTCGGTGTCAAAACCGGCGGATCTCAGGTAGGGGGTCCCGAACTGTGCATCTAGGTGGATGGTAACAGGAGACAAGGGACACGATGTTTTTACTAAGGTTCAGGCCCTCTTGATGGAGGTAAAACCCTACTCCTGCTTGATTGATATTGATGATATGGGTAGTACAAGAGTGGACCTACCACGAGATCAAGGAGGCTAAACCCTAGAAGCTAGCCTATGGTATGATTGTTGTTCGTCCTATGGACTAAAACCCTCCGGTTTATATAGACACCGGAGAGGGCTAGGGTTACACAGAGTCGGTTACAATGGTAGGAGATCTACATATCCGTATTGCCAAGCTTGCCTTCCACGCCAAGGAAAGTCCCATCCGGACACGGGACGAAGTCTTCAATCTTGTATCTTCATAGTCTTGGAGTCCGGCCAATGATGATAGTTCGGCTATCCGGACACCCCGTAGTCCAGGACTCCCTCACCTCGACTTTGGCCATGGGGCCGATGCCAATCACGACATTCTCAAGCGCCTCGATGAGGAAGGGAACCAGCTTAGTGGGGCCTTCCTTGGCTTCGGCCAGCGGTTTCTCCAGGCCCCCGTCATACAGCGTCTTCAGCGCTATGCGAGCCCTCTCCTCATAGCACGTGAAGGCCGCGCGGTCCTCGGCCAAGACCTCCGCCTTGGCATCCAGTTCGACCCTCTCCGTCTTCAGCGCCTGCTACAGCGTCTTTAGCCGGCCGCGGTCGGCCGAGAGTTCGGCGTCCGGTCCTTGACGGCGGTCTCCTGAGCCTTCATCTCCTCCTCCTTTGCCTGGCGGTCGTGAATCTCCTTGGCGAGCTCATCAGGCAGCCCTTGCAACTCACCCTCCTGCGTCATGCAGCGGCCCTCGGCAGTGGAAACATCCCTTAATGCCGCGTCGCGGGCGGCTATAGCCTGGGAGGTGGCCTGCTTCCCCTCCTTGAAAGCTGCCACAGCCTGGCTCAACGCCACTCGGACGGAATCGTCAGAGCGAACCCAGCCAGAGAACAACTCCAGGCGCCCGGCCACCAGGCGGGGTTCCGCGCCCCGGAGGTCCTCCTGCAGCCGACTCAGCTCGTCGGCAGCACAGTCCAAGGCGACGGAGGAAGCAGAGGAGACGGGAGCCGGCGGAGTAGGAGGAGAGGACGGCGACGTGATCACAGCTTGGGAGGCAGGGACCTCCTGAGCCTTGGCGACTTCGGCGACAACATCAAGCACATGCGCCTCCAAGGCAGCAGGGTCACAGGGGCTGACTCCTCACCGGAGCGTCCCTGCCGGCCTCGCGAGGATGATCAGGCAGGGGACATGCGGGCCCCGCTGCCTTCCTTCCCCGCGAGTGAAGATGCAGCCACGGCTGATGAGCCCGTTCCGAGTGGGGTCGCCGTGTCTCCCTTCAGCCTGTTCGCCGCAGGTAGCAGCCTACCCAATGAAAGATTTTAGGCCTCGACAGCGAAAGACAGGAGCAAGGCGAAGTTCGAGTACTTACTAGTTGACTGCCGCGGGATCACACGGACTCCGTCCGAGCTTGAAGCCTGAAAGCCTTTTACGAGGCTCAGCCTCGGGAGGCCCAGCCACAGAGGAAGGTGCACCTGAAGGGCTAGAGTTGGCTTCGGCCGATGCAAGGGCTGGGGTAGACCCTCGGGAGATCAGCCCAGACCTGTCCTTCTTTGGGACCAAGGGCGGGTCCTCCCCTCCTCGCCTGGCGTCGGCCTCGTCGTCATCAAGCATGGAGCAGAGGGCGCTAGACCTGCGCCAGGGGGAAGTCTCCCCCGTCCCCTCGAAGGTCGCCTCCGAGTCACGCTCCTCATCCTCGTCGTCATCTTCCTCCTCTCCCCCGCTGGAGTCACCAGAGGACAAGTTCACCGTCGCCGTTGCCGCCTAGCCCTCAGGGTCCTCGCTGGCACTAGACCGACCCCATCGAAGGTGGGCATGGTGTCCACCACCCGTTCCCAGTCATCACGAAGGAACAGGGGAACCGGAGCATCCTCCGGGCCTGCCACGTCCTCCCCGACCAAGAAGCGGAGGGCCGCGGTCAGATCCTCGTCATTCAGGGCATCCAAGCTTAGGCAGAGGACGACGTCCGCATCCGCGAGCCTCCACAGTGGGCGCGAGTGCGCCTGAAGAGGGGCCACCCGGTGCGATAGGAACTCCCTCAAGAGTGATGCCCCGGTCAGCTTCGCCGCCTTCAGATTGCCTGGCCTCAGGTCGGCATTCATCTTCTCCAGCACCAGCTTTGCCCGCCGGTCGTCAAGCTTCGCACGGGACCATGCCTCAATGGCCTCGGGCTGCTCTGTGGGCAGCTCCAACAGATGGTTGTTACACCTAGCGTCCACCATGATCCACTTGCTCCGGAAGCCGTCGGCCCTCTTCCCGGCCTTCGACATGGCGTTGGACTTGGAGTACACGACAAAGCTCGCCCACACCAAGATATTGCCGCCGGTGACCCGGAGGGAGAAGAAGGGGTCCAGCAAGGCCACGGAGGGCATCACCCCGACGTGCGCCTCACAGTAGTAGGCGAAGATGGACAGGGGAAGAATGGAGTTGGGATGGATATGCAGAGCATGCAACTGATATTGGCGAAGGACGACAAGGAAGAACTCAGAGAAAGGAGGAACCAGACCAGCGATAACGACGCTCATGAAGAGGGGGTAGAAGGTGCTCCCCTTGTCCTCCGGCCGGGCGGAGCCAAGCCGGAGCGCAGTCTCCCCCATCTCGTTGATCTGCACTGCCGCCATCTAGCGCGTGAGGGCGAGATTCTTCTCCTTCACGTTGGGCGAGTACCAAGCCGATGCAGCCCCAGCCTCGGTCTTGCAGGGTGCCATTGCTCGCCGGAGGAGAAAGGCTGCGGCAAATCTGGAGATTTCAAAAGCAGGAGGGTGAAGAGCAAGAAAGGGGATCTGAAGCAAGGCGAACGAGAGTAATGAAAGTAAGGCTAACCCCGGGCCAGCCTTTTGTAAGTCGAGCAGTTGCCGGGGCAGCATGGGGAAGCGGAGGCGCCCACATCCAATCAACCGCCACGCGGCACCCAAGGCCGCAAGCTAATGGGGCCCGCGGCGCTCCGCACTTGCCCCTTCGCTTCTCTGCTAAGCCAAGTCCGAGCATGCCTTGGGCTCAGGGGCTACAGTCGGCGTTCTGGGAACGGGGGTCACCAGACTTGCCTCTCTGCGGCCTGTGGCGTGGCTCGAGTGGTGGCCCAGTACGGCCCATCTTCATCAGCACAAGACTCAAGACCCTCGCGAGGGGCCAAGCCTCGCGGGGCGGACAACACATGGCTTCCTCAGGAGCGGCCTCGCCACGCAGGCTCGCAAGGAGGCGGAGAGATCAAGGCAGGGGTACCTCACGAGGTGCTCATGACGCAAGCCGTGACGATCGAGACCAGGCAGGCGCCGGCCCGCGCAGTGTCCTTTTTTCCTCTTTGGTGCAAAGGGGGCAAGCACACGCGTGGAGTACCGAGGCATCAGGCAAAGGTTGCCATTTCAGTGCAACGAGACCAAGACCAGCAGAGCGGCATGATGGAGGTCACCGTGGAGCCCAAGGCGGTATTCATCACCAGTACCTTTGGCAGCCGAAGACCAACTTTAGTCAGGATAACTTGTACTAGATGTTCCCCTTCAAAATGGCCATTGTTGGCGCCCTTCCCGCTCAATATTTGGGAAGAGGACCAGGGCCTCTATATATAAATAGGGATAGCCACCTCAGTAGAGGGCATCTCATCGGGTGCTCATTAGATCGAGAGGCGATCGAACTCATCCAAGTAGTTCATCGTACCAGCTCAAGAACACCTCTCGTGAGGCTGTTCATCCTTGTACTGTTCATCATCAGCCCCTGAGGCAATCCATCACACCACACACTGGAGTAGGGTATTACACCACAACAGTGGCCCGAACCAGTATAAATCTTGTGTCGCTCGTGTTGTTGATCGTTTTAGCTTAGATTCTCGCGAGGCGATCGGACGTGGATTGGTAGGGGGAAGATCTTCGCGTGCACCCGAGAGTTCGAACCTTAAGGATCTGCCAGAACCCAACATCCGACAGGGGGAAGGCTTAAGTTCCTTTCACAAATATATTAGGGGAAGGAGCATCTATAAAATATAGAAAACTTACCGGATTGGCTGGGCGCTTTGCGCTGAGCCCGCAATCTTCGGTAATGGGAGGAGGTATCTCGGCAGCTTTGAACAACACCTTCTAGACGTCCTTGTGCATCATGTCGAAGAGCTCTCGCAGCGTCTGGTGTTTGGCCGGGTCAAACTCCCACATATTAAATGCCCGTCTTTGAGATGGGAGGATCCGGCAGAAGAGCATGACCTGGACCATGTTGACAAGCTTGAATTTCTTGCTTATCATATTCTTGACACAGTTCTGGAGTCCGGTCAGCTCCGCTGGCTCACCCCAGGCTAAACCCTTCCTTTTCCAGGAGGTAAGCCGCATGGGTATGCCAGACCGAAATTCAGGGGACGCCGCCCAGTTGGAGTCGCGCGGCTTGGTGATGTAGAACCACCTCGATTGCCACCCCTTCACGGTCTCCACATAGGAGCCTTCGAGCCAAGTGATGTTGGGCATCTTGCCCACAATGGCGCCTCTGCACTCCGATTGCTGGCCGACCACTATCTTCGGCTTCACGTTGAAGATCTTCAGCCACATGCCGAAGTGGGGCTTGATGCGGAGGAAAGCCTCGCACACGATAACAAATGCCAAGATGTTGAGGATGAAGTTGGGGGCTAGATCATGGAAATCTAGCCCATAATAGAACATGATCCCACCGACAAAGGGGTGGCAGGAAATCCCAATCCGCAGACAAAGTGGGCGAGAAACACAACCCTCTCGTGGGGTTCCGGAGTAGGGATGATCTGCCCTTCATCCGGGAGCCGGTGCGCGAAGTCTGCGGCCAAGTATCCGGCCTCCCGGAGCTTCGTAATATCCTCCTCCGTAACGGAGGAGGCCATCCACTTGCCTCCCACTCCGGAGATGTCTGGAATGGCTTTACGGAGAAAGTGAGAACTTGGGCGCTGGAGCTCGAGAGTGCGAGAATGTATGAGCGAAGGAGGAAGCAGGCGTGGGTGAAAAAGGGGAATCCCTATTTCTTTATAAAGGCGGTAGAAACTGTGCGCCTCCCCACTTGCCCGTTAAAATCGCTTATTCCCCAAGCACCACGATTGATGGCGCGGTTGGGTTACCCACACCCGTATTGATGAGAATCCCGCGATAAGGGGACACGATGTCTGCTTCGACAAGACGTGTCAAGGAAACCACCTCGCAATACGTGCAACGGCTGGTTGTGAAAAATGGTTCGAATAATGACTGGGCCGTGATGTCACGCTACGAAAAGTCGTCAGCAGATTAGATTTGTGGAATATTGTGCTCTTTACGGTGGTATGTGGAATTTTTTTTGCAGAGCCGGACACAACTCTCGTGTTCAAAATCTTCTATGGAGTATTCGGAGAAGGAACCCGCCTTGCAATGCCGAAGACAATCTACGGTTGGACTCATCGTCATTGAAGCCTAGTTGAGGGGCTACTGAGGGAGTCCGGGATTAAGGGGTCCCCGGACAGCCGGACTATATACTTTGGCCGGACTGTTGGACTATGAAGATACAAGATTGAAGACTTCGTCCCATGTCCGGATGGGACTCTCTTTTGCGTGGAAGGCAAGCTTGGCAATTCGGATATGTAGATCTCCTTCTCTATAACCGACTCTGTGTAACCCTAGCCCCCTCCGGTGTCTATAAACCGGAGGGTTTAGTCCGTAGGACAACAACAATCATAATCATAGGCTAGCTTCTAGGGTTTAGCCTCTACAATCTCATGGTAGATCAACTCTTGTAATAATCATATCATCAAGATCAATCAAGCAGGAAGTAGGGTATTACCTCCATCCAGAGGGCCCGAACCTGGGTAAACATCGTGTCCTCCGCCTCCTATTACCATTAGCCTTAGACGCACAGTTCGGGACCCCCTACCCGAGATCCGCCAGTTTTGACACCGACAGCGGGTTGGCCATTTTGTCGTCAATTGAGATCGGTTTTCTCACACTCCGGTCCCACATGTCAGTAAGATGCCAAGAGTAAGTGCGTTGACCGATTGGTGATACGCGTACTTGGTTTTGCACCTTCATACTACTCCTCCCTCAGTCACAGTTTATAGGGTGCACTTCATTCTCATGCATTTCTCTCCATGCATCCACCACCAGAGACATTTTAGATGTGTTTGGTTTAGTGCTCAATTAATTAGGGCGTGGTAACCGCAATCAAGTCCACAATTTTCTCTCGATGTAGGTGTGTACGCAGAGTGGAGTAAGTACATGCATGTGTGTACCCGGGGTGGAAGCACTGCATGCATGTGTGTGTTGCATATTTCCTCTAGTAATAGACATGCTGTTTTTCAGGCCGATCGCTAGTCGCCTTGGTCGTAGAGATTGTTGAAGCGAACAGTGACAGAGGGAGTAGTCTCAGCAGATTCAAAGAAGAGCATATTGATGGTTGCTTCTTCCTAGCAACTTATAGTGGGAAAGGTGGGGCTTATGATTTGACTGCTCATTACTCACTATTAGTGTGGCGCAACGACCAGGATGAGTCTCCCATGACATTGTGCACTACTCCCTCCGTTCTTAAATATTTGTCTTTCTAGAGATTTCAACGAGTGACTATATATGAAGCAAAATGAGTGAATCTACACTCTAAAATATGTCCATTTGAAATTTCTAAAAAGATAAATATTTAGAAACAGAGGGAGTATAATTTTGTGCATGGCACAAGAACCCGGATGCTGAAGAGGCTTCTAGCAATGTTGTCAAGCTTCCAGCAACATAATTGATGTACTATACAAATAATTTTCCAGCGACATGAAATTGTACAATGCTCTGAGCTTTCAGCTTTCGTTTCGTGTGTCTTGCCATCCATGCTCTTTTGGAAAAAAATAAATAAAAAACTAACTTCCTTGCTAATGCATCTCAATGCTTAGCAGATCAGAGCTAATATTTACATAAAAAATGAAGACAAAGTTGTGAGAAGGTATTAAATTAAAATTGATCCATGCTTTCATTGTCAACAACTTCCCCCCCCCCAGCTCTGTCTAAATCAACAAGGCATGTTGGTAAAAAGTAGCTGTCTGGAGCATGCAACATTCCGATCATTTTGTGCAGTTCCACTAAAATAGAGTTGAGCGCCCCTGTTCCAAAGATATTAAGTGTGGTTACAATAATAGAGGACTGTTGATGAAACAATAAACACATAAATAGAAGCTGGTCACCTTTGCAGTCTCTCGTAAGACTAACTAGTTGGAGAAGATTAAGCAAATAGTTGGAGAAGATTAGGCTCGGAGTTGGATGAGGAGGATAGAGCAAAACCAATCTCCCTTTGTGCAGTCACACTGAAATGTAGAGACGTTGCCCGTGTGACATTTTAGTACAATTGGACAAAACACTCTTAAGAAAAAAGTGTTTTGTGCAGTTCACCAAAAGGTCGCAATAGCAACAAGGTGAAATGGACAACCCTGTTTGCAAAGAAAGAGGTAGAAAGGAAACAATTAGTGGCCCATAACAGTTGCTGACACATACAACGACAAAAAGGAAGCATATTCCTTGTCCTAAGAGAAGACAACAACACGGTTGCGTTTATCTAAAACGGTGTGATGACAAGATTGCAATATGGAAAGTACGTCGGACGAGCTACATTTTGGGCAAAGAACTATGAAGATCCACATGCAAGATTTTCCACATGCAGTGATGTGGGAAGCTGGGTAGTGGAGCAAGGCCGGAGGGGATACCCGAGGGTCCTCCGGATGTAACTAGGAGAGTGGCTTCCGGGGGATCTGCCCATACTGTGGCAGCGAGCAAGTGGCATAGGCCCTACCACGCCGAAGCTTAGTCAGAGAGAACAGCGGGTACCGCAGATCGGGACGTGATGCCTAGGCGCCGTCGAACGGAGAAATGATGGACATCCTCCCTTTCCGCCGGCGGATGGGATCCGACCGGATCAGTGACCAACGGTGAGAGAGGGAGAGGCCTCCGCCGCCTTGTCTGAGATACTCTGAAGAGGGACAAACCCCGGCAGGCAGGCTCCATTGTATATAGTGGAGCGGACTACCTTTTTCTCCATAAAAATCATTTTATATTATGTGCACGTGCCACTGAGCGATATAACTTCATTTAAAAATAACGTGCCAATGTATCAAGTCGAACTTTGTTTCGTGCACGTGTGGTACACGACCTTCGTAGGTAAACAACCACTACACGCACTCAAATTATCACATGGGGTGTCATTTCATACAGAAATGAGCTCCATCGTGTACCCGCGCGGGTGTGGATGCACACGAAGCGGGAGTACATGCGCCTATTCTCTTCGTGTACGTACACCACCTACGTGGGTTTGTGTGAGAGAGATACAAACGTAGAGAGATATAGTGTGTGGGTTCATGAGTATTTTGGGGGTCGTGAGAGATAGACAGGGAATATGTGTCGATGGTATTTCAATCAAAAAATGTAACATATGCAATGTGTGTGAAACAGAGGCCTTGATATATCATATATATAGAGGGGGCGATCCACGAGAAGAGAGTGGAGGTATAATCGGCGTGAGGTATCCATAGAATCGAGGATAGGGATGATGTGTGTGTGTGTGCACGCACGATCGATAAAGAGTGTCATCAAATTTGTGTGTGTCCACGTCAAAGATATAGGGTGGCTGGCCTACTGGAACGTGAGAGGGGACAAGTGAAGTTTGTCTCTGTGGCATGAATACCTACCTACAATGCTTGACTATCGGTGTGTGTGGCGGGGTGGGGGCGTGAGAGATAGACAATGAATATGTCTCGATGATATTTCAATCAAAAAAATATAACATATGCAATGTGTGTGAAACAGAGGCCTGGATATATCATATATATAGAGGGGGCGATCCACGAGAAGAGAGTGGAGGTATCATCGGCTTGAGGTATCCATAGAATCAAAGAGAGGGATGATGTGTGTGTGTGTGCGCGCGCGATCAATAAAGAGTGCCATTGAATTTGTGTGTGCCCACGTAAAAATGTAGGGTGGCTGGCCTACTGGAACACGAGAGGGGACAGGTGTTGTTTATCTCTGTGGCATGGATACCTACCTACAGCGCTCGACTATCAGTGTGTGTGGGGAGGTGGGGGCAGAGACCTAACTATAGAGGTACAATGGCTGGTATATGTTTGGAGGAGAAGAGAGACCTACCTTATGTATTGAGGGAGATCGATCGACATCCATGCATATGTGCAGGAGAGGAATCAGGTTGGGAGAGAGACAGAGCTAGAGTGTCGGAGGGGTTGGTCGTGGAGTTGCTTCTCACAAATGGTGGGAGAGGCTTGCTAGACAAACGGAGGGCGCGCCTGCAATATCAGTAAGAGAGCGGATGCCTGCCTATATGTGCACGTGCGTGTAATATATGGGCCAGGAGGCATGCACGAATGATGAGGGGGGATGATATGGCTATGGTAAGCAGACATAATGAAGTACGAAGATCAATCGTCCTTTGTCTGAGAAAGGAGAGACATAACTTGTGAGGTACGCCAATTGATGTGTGGGAAAAATAGTTAAAGTTGACCTAGGTATATGTGGGGAGATTGATCGGTATACATGCATGTATGTGTTAGAAGAAAATAAGGCCCGCAGAGAAGGATAGAGAGAGGGGTGCAGCTAGGAGGTGGTGCGAGAGGCATACTATATCGAGGGGGAAGGAGTGTGTGAGTACGAGATCGATGAAAAGAGGGGCGAGAGTGAGGCATGGATGGTGAGAAGAGAAGAGGGAAAGCTTGTGTTTGTGGTAGGCACACCTGGCTAGAGAGGCATATCAATCAGTATGTGCTGGGAAGAAGGAGTTGGGGGCCTACACACATCGTAGGTGAACGACATAAAGCGAAAGGACAAATTTGCGCGATGGAGCTAGAGAATGCCGAGGAGGGTGAGAGGGAGGAAGGCTTGTGCATGCACGAGAGAAAGTTAGCGCTAGGTACAAAGATAAGAGGATTGTGTGGGTGTAAAATATGAATAGAGATCATAATTCATTATAAAAAGTGAATTCGAATATTTGAAGAATTTATCACAGTGTTTTAAACCGACGCATGCATGAATATATATAATAGTGATACGCATGGTGTGGTTATGAACATGTTATACTACGTATAATATTTTATATATATATATATATATATATATATATATATATATATAAACAGAGTTGGTGATGATGGTGTGCCTTCCATCCTGCAATATAGGCCGTCCGATTTATATCTGACGGATCGGAAGGAAACTATGGCAATTTTGAGAAAAGATACCCATACCCCTCTCCACATTTGCAAATAAGGCCTTCCCTCGTTCATCCTTTTCTCCCACAAGATAAACTACTCATACAAATGCATCTTGATGTTCCGTGCAACGCATGGGCATCTTGCTAGTACTACATACAATATATAGAACATTGATTATAATTTATGATAATGTGTGGCTTTTGCAGCTCAGGGCTAAATACTTATCATAATGTAGGGGGTGGGGCACTATACCTTGTGTGATAAACATGGTGTACGTATGGAACATGGTTTAGATTATGAAGATCTAGTTAGTACATAAAATGTACTATTATTTGGAATCAACATCAAGTGTATTAAAACATTTGAATTCGAGTTCATATAGTATTCATAGTTCATATCTATCTCTATAGTAATCATGTGGTGTGTTGTTAAGATAATACACGAATGGTGGTTTAAGTTGGCAACAATCATGATTGTAGCTTCTTATTCAAGTAGAAAAAGGAAATCAAATTTAGTTCGAATTGCAGCGGTAGTATAGACATTTGGAATGCACTAAAATGTTGGTATGAGTAGGTTACATGCATTATACAGCCAGTGAAAAAACTTTAGTTGGACATAACATGGATTTGTAGCCTTGAATAGCATTTGTACAGTAAAACGGGACAAGACTCTCTCTTTGTGTGGTGTGAATAGCTTTATTTTTTTTGTTTTTTTTCGTTGAGGGAAGTTTGAATTGATTTGGTACGTACAATATTACATGTTAGGCTTGTCCCTAAAATTCAACCCGCGCCTTGTTATATCCCAAAAATTCAGATATCGTGCTCCCAAAACTCGCGCCTTCACAACCCGCGCCTTGCTATCCCTAAATTATAACGTGCGCGAAAACTCCCTCCAGCTGCCAAATCCCGACATGTGAAATCCCCCTTCTAACCCTGAGTCGAAAGGGCCGCTAGTTGAAATCGATGGGAGTACTTTTGTAACACACCCTACATTTTGAACAAGTGCGTCCCTAAGTCATGGTTGCGCCCTCTCATCGCCTCCTTTTTCACCATTTGAAATCCCAGGCCGCCATAACCTCTCTGCTCCAGCCGTGAAACCCCACCCTCCTCTGTCTGCCACCTCACCACTGCCCAGCCGGAGCCTCTTCCCGGATAATGTTGTCCACCGCAATAGCTCGGCGTCCCTCATCCACCTCCCCGGATGAGGATCCGTCGTCCCGCCGGTTCAGCCGCCCCATCCTCCACCTCCAAGGAGTTGCTCCGACGATCACTCGTCTATTGTGGCTGCTCCATCCCCACAACACCGCCTTAACCTGCTCCACCGGAACTGCAACATCCTCACCGACTCCTCGGATGAAGTCGAGGCCTACTTAGCGCCACCAAAGAGGTTGTACACTCATCGCATCGCACCTTCTCCTTAACTCGACTTCCCGGTGTAAACAGTGCTCCATCTCGCACCCCATGGTGTGGCTAACTCGAAGCCGACGCTGCAGGCGACATCTCCACGGCGGCTCTCCCCAGTGCGAGGCTCTTTCGGCGGCAGCGTCCATACCAGCCGGATCTGTTGCCGCTCTGGCTCTCACTCGCTCGCGCTGCTACTGCTGCTGCTCCGGCTCTCCCTCGCTCGCTCGCGCTACTTCAGCTACTCTAGACCTCGCTCATGCTACTTCTCCACTCTCCCCCTCGCTCCTGATGCTGCTCTGCTCTTGCTCTTGCTCGTGCTGCTGATGCTGGTAAACGGGCTGCTGCAGCTACTCGAGTTGCTGCTCTGGCTCTAGTTCGCGCTGCTCCTCCAGGCTTGTTGCTCCGGCTGCTATCTTCTATTGTGTTCCCTGTCGGTCGCCTGCTGATTTAGATCACTATTTCTCTACTACTAGTGCGTTCAGTTTCGATAGTAACATTCAGATTCCACAGTAAATTTTAGTTTTGACAGTTAAGTCCAGTGTCAACAGTTTTTACCTCATTGTTGTAGTCAGGTGTTTTTTGGTGATGTAAATTTTACATCTTTCACTTCTTGGTAATGTATTTTACATCATCTATTGGAGATGCTAGTAGAATCCCACTTGAGATTAATGATGTCTGTCTTATACTGCTTCAGCCTCGATGTCTTACGGCTCGCTACAGCTGCTCCAACGACGGAACCATCCATCATAATAGAGCAGTGCCCTGGACACCATCTACAGATTCCTTAGATCTTCCTCCACACCTCTGACAGCCACCTCTGCCTCAACTTCTTCAACGACCAACCCAATGATGCTGAGGTTGACACGGCTATGGCAAAGAGGTTGTACACTTTTCGCTTCACTTATTACTCTACATTCATGTCGGTCCATTAGGGCTATTTTGATGCAAAGGAAAAACTAAAGGAAAAACATAGCAATAGGAAATTTTCCTAGGGCACTGTACTATTCAATTATTCATGCATTTTGTTGAAAGAATGGAGCAAAACATCCACCTGGACCTACTTTTCATATGCATGAAAACAAGACCAAGTGCATTAGTGGCAGAATAACATTCTAACTGTACATGCTTTCATATGGTTTCACTTTAATTTGGCCATGTTTCTTTGCATTCCTCTGCTCTTCCTATTCCTATGAACCAAACACCCAAGTTGACAGAAATCCTGTGTTTACGAATGCTCTGTTTCCCACATGCATTCCTATCCTATTCCGGTGTTTTTCCTATTCCTGCATTTTTGGAATCCTGCAAGCCAAAGGAGCCCTTACAGAATTAATTCAGTTACAGGTAGGCGTCGAAGAAAACTTTGTGTGGCTTGTCCTGCTCCTGCCACGACATCGTCCACCTCACCTAAGTTGATCCATCGACAAAAGCATCCACCAAACTAGACATCATGACTCATGATCGTCTTTCGCCGCCTCAGATCTCCTTCCCTGCCACCGGCACCCACTGCAACGGAACCACCATCATCGACTCAGCAGATGAACCTGAGGAGTACACGGGTCCACAAAAGAGGTCGCACTATTTTGTTTCTACTTATGTTATGCATTGCTTATTATTACCTGCTACTTTATCGTCCTGTTCACCTCTTAGACTCCAAGTCAGGTCCAAATTAATGTTCAAACTTGAGTTTTAAAATTAGTTGGGGGCACATATCGAGGCAGCAATGAATAGTATCTCTGTCTATTATCTGGTTCACCTAGGGTATGCCTATGTTGTTCATCTTGGGTGGGAAACAAATAGTAAAGCAATCATCATCTGCCTTTTTATTAAATTAAAGCTATCATCAGCCTGCTATCATTATTTTTGGATCCATCCACTGCTTGTTAGTATCACTCTAGATTTCTGCATGCTCTCCTTACATAATCTCACTATATTTTTTTTGTATGCATGTCAGATACTGTACGCAACCATGTTGAACATGTAGAGAAAAAGATAAGAGTTTTGCGCGGGCAATACAATGTCATGAAGACATCACTCCATGGTGGGTTCAATGGCAACCCCCCCCCCTCTCCAGACTGTAATCTATAGGAAGATATCTGTTCTCAGGCGGATTCAGACGTAACTGACAGCTCCTATTTACCCCCCAATGTGTTTGCTCTAACTTGGCATGATGATGTTAGTCATATCATGCATATGTTGCCTTGCAGTGCCTACTTTCGACATCATATATGTCATCTGCTTAGTTTAGACATGTTCTGCAATGCCACCTGATTAGTTTCTATATCATATATGGGAATGCAGTCTCACCTCTTTTAGCCAGCCATAATACATGTGAAATATGCAATGCCATCCTGTTTAACCAGGCATCATATATTTGAATTATATATTTCCTATCCTTTTCTTCATTACATTTCCATTTGTCGACAATGTTTGTACATTAAACTACTCTTCCTGTGAATCAGCCATTTGAGTGCGTGATGGAAAAATCTATTGTGAAAACAAGGCCTTTAGAGAAGACGGTGCTACCTGTCGAAGAAGATCTCTTGCTGGGTCCCGATAGCTCCTCGGAGATGGATTTAGAGACAAATGACCAGTCCTATTCCCCCACTGAGGTGTATGATCTAACTTAGCATAGTTATACTGCTCATATCATGCATATGGTGTCTTGCATTGCATAGTTTAGACATCATATACACAATATTCAACACCATGTTTTTAGTTCAGACATCATATATGTGAATGCCCCCTGCTTAGCATATAAATCACATATGTGAATTAAATCATGCGATGTTGATTACTTAGATAATATGTATGTGAATTATGTCATGTGAACCTATTTACTAAAGATATCATATAACTATCTCATGCCATCTTGTTTAGTTAGTCATCATATCTTTGAATTATGTCATGCTATGCTATCCAGTTTACATGGACATCATATATGTGAAATTATGTCATGTTATCCTTTTTAGTTAAACAATATACATGTCAACTATTTCATGCCCTCTTTTTCCACACTATCTATTGCATCTGTCTCTCATACAATGTCTGTACATTCAACTATGTTTCCTATTTATCAGCCATTTGAATTGGAGCGGGTGAAGGTAGTATCTAGTAGAGTAAAAACACAATTTCAAATAAAACAGTGCTACCTCTTGGTGGAGATAGCACCCCGGTTTTAGATGGACAAGAACCAACCCTCCCCCACATAACTCAGACTCTCGTAGATTGTACCCGTACTGTGATGGACAGAGGACCAGCCTCACCCAATCTAACCCCAACCCCAACAGATAGTAACCCAGTTCCTATTGACACAGCACCATCTCCACCACAGAGCTCCCAAACAAGAGTAGTTAGTAAGGCAGCTCGAGTGCCCAAAGCGCCAATACTACCACGACGAACCCCAACTCTTGCAGTTAGTACACCTATTCCCGTGGAGGAAGCACAACCAGCCATTCGTAGTTTAGCATCTATCTCATTTGATGTTGTTAAATCCTATGTGCGTATCTTCCCATCATTGAAATATTATACTGAAGATGAAGGAAAATGCCAGTTACAGGTGTTTGCCCTGGAGTTATGTGTAAGTAATGTTATTCATGCCAATTTCTTTGCTTTGTCCCATACATTCTACCTCCATGACGGTTATAATACAACAAATTTTCCCATTTTTCTCTATAGATAAGGACCGATTTGGAAACTCAGGATGAGGTAACCTGTGCTAATACCTCTGCTATCTTTAAGAATGCTTGGTGGCAGTATCAGAATTACCTGAAGAAAATGTACTTCACTGGCAAAGAAACTCATCAAATTCCCTTACGTTCTCCTGAGACACATTTACTAGACGATGACAGGGAACGCCTTGTTCTGTAGTGGTCCTGAACCAAGAATGTGGTAAGTTCTATGAGCTCATTTTTAAGTACTATATGCGTGCGTCTTACTGTACTCTATTCATGTAGAACAAGTGCTTAAACCTGAAGAACAACTGTTCTCATTTAATATTCCATTGCTATCGTGCATACTACTTTGCTCTTGTATCACTGTATTTACTCATACAAACTTATTTTTAAATTGAAGGATCTAATTGAAACTCTAATGGCACAACAGGTATGTTTACGCATGTTTCTTTTAACAGGTTTGCTCTTATAAATAGCTCTGTTAATTTCAATTTCAATTGTGTATATAGTTGACTTCTCATATCATGAACATTACTAGCATCACAACAGAGCCAATAGTGTTGTTGTACACATAGACCCGTGGTACCCATCTGAAATCTTTTTGTGTTGTCAGGACCCCGACTCAATGCCACATCGATCTAGCATGTAACACCTCATATCACTTTGCGGCCTCACGCACGGTATTCCCACGGGTGTCGCCTTACCTTTGCCCGGGACCGTTTGCGCCTTTTGGCACACGTATATGACAGTGTCGCTAGCATCCATATGATAAGGAGCCCGGGCTGACATGGCTAGTCGTAAACCCAAAGCGGCACAGACTTACAGGGACAGGCATCCATGACCCAGCATCAAACGTGTCGGTCATCAGCGAGTGAATCCAGGCTGTAGCACTGGGCTAGCAGGACTCCGGTGAACCGGGCTGTAGCGGGCTAACAGGACTCCGGTGTTCACCGCGTGACATTTCCCCGAAGGGACAGACACAGGAACGAAGAAGGACACATGCCGGCCAGCCTAAGTGTTCCGGAGCAGTAGCAAGCTACCATGGCTCAGTGGAAACACTAGGAGACATTTCCCGGTAAGAGAGGCTACTAAAGATAAACAACTAGATGGTCAGATCCCACACATACCAAGCATTTCAATAACATACACACAATATGCTCGATATGTGCAATACAACATGGCATCACAAAATGACTCTACGACTCAAGTAGTTTATTCAATAGGCTCCGAGGAGCGAGATATTACAAACATGGGTCTCATGACCCAACACTCAGAGCATACAAGTCAAAGCACAAGCGGAAGCTATCATGTCTGAGTACAGACAACTATAAATGAAAAAGGCTGAGAAGCCTGACTATCTATCAGATCCTGCCGAGGGCACAAGATCGTAGCTGAGGTATCAAGCTAAACGTCGAAGACCACGCGGAATTACTAGTGAGACTGAAGTCTCTCTGCAAAACATAAAATAGGCAAACGTGAGTACAAATGTACCCAGCAAGACTTACATCAGAACTAACTACATATGCATCATTATCAACAAAGGGGATGGTGGAGTTTGACTGCAGCAAGCCAGCTTTGACTCGGTGGCTATCCTGAACTACGACTGCGAGTAACTTTTTTGAGGTGGCGCACACGAGTCCACATATTCACCAACCAATACCCCACTATGGATCCGCTCCCGTCTCCCTACGAGAACGCCATCCATAGCACTCACGCTTATCTTGCGTATTTTAGAGTATCCACTTTCACTTGTCTATGAACTGATATAAGCAACCCAGAAGTCCTTTTCCGTGGACACGGCTATTCGAATAGATCATGTTAACCCTGCAGGGGTGTACTTCTTCATACACGCTCTCACCACTTACCGTCGCTTACACGACATGTACTCGGCAACCTTCAAGCGGAAGCCCAACGTGGGTGTCGGCCACGACCTACCTAATCACCTAAGCCTCCAGTCCAGGTTTATCGCCTATTCAGGTTCCATCCGCAGGGAGTCCGGCCGAGGTTTCCCATACGGCCCCGAACGATGTGAACAGGGTTCCCGAGATACCTAACGGGTATTCGGTACACCCGGCCACGTACCTACCGCATCACAGCCCACCCCTACGGTCAGCGCTGTCCACGACCTCCAGTAGGCTACAAACACCAGAAACTACTTGCAACTCCTGGACGGAGAACTAGGGTGAATAAGAAGCCGAGAGGGTCCATTGGTTTCGGGCCCAATGCATGGTAGTAGCTGATTCTTAAATCACACATACAGATATCAGTGCTTAAGGTCGGTTTTAATGAAACAACCCACCATGTACTCCTACATGGCCTCTCATCGATACCTTTACCAAATCGTGTTCACCACACCACTCTCATTACCGACATAATCATTTCACTCTAGCCCATCACCCAGATGAACCAGACCTGACACGACTCTAAGCATAGCAGGCATAGCAAGGTAGGAACAACACATACATAGGGCTCAATCAACTCCTACACATGCTAGTGGGTTTCATCTAGTTACTGTGGCAATGACAGGTCATGCAGAGGAAATGGGTTCAACTACCGTGGCACACAGCAGTTTGAATCGCGTTGTCTTAACGCAGTAAAAGAGAGCAGGAGCGAGAACATGGTTCGATGCACTGATACGGTTCTTCGTTAGGGTAATCACGGTACTCCTCGGGGGCAGAACCTGTCGCAAAGGACATCGATACACAAGCATCACCAAACAATGTGCAACAATATGATGCATGCATGAAACATGGCAATATGAGTGTGTTGGGCTAATGCAACTAAAACCAGAAGGGTTTGAACAAATTTGAATCATAGATTCAAATTTCAAACTCAAACATGGCCTTTTAAAGTGCTTTTCCTTGTTCTGCTTAAAACATCAATTTAACTTGTTTGATCATGCATGAAAATAGTACAGATGGATAGATTGGATTTTTCTGATCATTTTTCATATATAATTTGTCCAATTTGGAGTTACAGAATAAAAGTTATGAATTTTTGAAGTTTAAATAATATTCTGGAATTTTCTGATTATTTAGAATTAAAATAATTCCAGAAAATGAATTATGGCGTCAGCATGTCATCACCTTGACGTCAGCAGGTCAACAGGGCGCCTCCAGGTCAAACCTGACCAGTGGGGTCCACTGGTCAGTGACCCAGGGCTGTTTAGTGTCAATGGCAGGTGGGGCCGGGTCAAAGGCCACGTCAGCAGAGTCAATGCTGACGGGTGGGGCCACTGGATTAGTTAAAAACTAAACAGAAACTAATCTATGATTAATTAGCAGGTGGGGCCCTGCTGTCAGTGTCACAAAGCGGTGATTAGTGGCTAATTAAGCCAGCCACGTCACTGGCCACCGGAGTTCGGCCGGCGGCGACCCGGAACGCGGCGGAAGTTCACCGGGGTTGCGCTACGGGCGACGGCTGGACGCGCGAAGGGCACCAGAAGGTAGCCCGTGCCCGTGCGCACCTAGGGGGGGCCAACGGGAGGTGCGGGGGTGGACGGAGTCCGCCGGAGTGGAGCCCGAGGCGGCGGCCGGAGCTCGGGTGGGTGCGGGGTTAGTGCTGTGGCTTCAAACAAGCTAGCTGCCACGCTAGCGTTGCTCCACGGGTCGTTGCGAGTGCAACGGACGCACGCGCGGGGCCGTTTGGTCACCGGGGCTTCGCCGGCGACGAGTCCGTGCGGCGGAGCGTCTCGGCTCCGGTAGAGGGGGCGGCTAGAGCTCGAAATCGAACTTGGGGTTAGGGGGAAACGGAGCAGGGACTCACGGGGATCGTGCAGGGAGGGTCAGCGAGCTCGGGGGCGCGCCGGAGTGGCCGAATTCGACGGAGAACGGCGCCGGGGCCGAAGCTCGGAGATGATGACGATGGCGGCTGCTCGAGGCCCTTCCGGTCACGTGGCTCGGTGAGGGGGTTGGCGACGAGGTGCAGGAGCTCGGGAGCACGTCGGAGAGGGGAGGGGGTGGCCGTGGTCATGGGTACGGCGACGATGACGGCGAGCTCCGCTCGGTGGTGTGCGCGAGAGGGAAACAGAAGAGGGAATGGGGTCCAGGGGGAGAGAGGGGAGGTGCAGGGGGCGAGGGCGGCTCCGTGGCGTCGCGAGGGAGTCGGGGAGGCTGCCACGGCGAAGCAGGAGGTGGCCGGCGCTCTTCGGGCGCGCGCCACGCCTCGCCTCTGCCTACTGGCAGAGGAAGAAGAGGACAAGGAGGGAGGTGGGCTGGGCCGGCTGGGCCAGGTAGGCTGCGGTAAGTGGCCCAGGTAAGCTCTGTTCTTTTTATTTTATTTCAGTTTTCTATTTTGCAGGTTTGTTTTGAATTTGGTTTTGAAACCAATTCAATTTATTTTGCTTCTGACAATATTTTTAGGAGCTAAAAGAATTAAAACAATGCTCCACAAAATATTTCAGAATTATTGGACCTATATTTATTTAATAGTAGATATAAATCCAATTCAAATAATTATTGATTTAATTCAAATGCCCAAATTAAATGTTTCTGAGACACCAAAAATATTGGTTTCGATTTTACCTCTTGCCAATATTTCCAGAGGATATCAGGAACATTTTCTTGGACACATTTGAGAAGATTTAATTGTTGGTTATTTTTAGAGGTTTCTGAGGCTTTGAAAATTCCTCAATTCAAATTTCATTTGAATTTAAACATGATGCAGCAAGAGGTCTAGCCTAGTGCATTACCAGAAGCTAGGGATGTGACAACTCACCCCCACTAAACAAGAATCTCGTCTCGAGATTCAAGCGTAGGGTAGGATGAAGGGGAAGCGGAAACTAGTACAATCTTCACGATCCAGGTTGCACTTCAAATGAACGTTGATTTGAACACCATCTTTGCCTTGTCGTCTTGCTCTAAGAAATCCTGCCAACATGGCCTGGAGGGAAGGAGACTCTAGAAGGGTCGATCTTCTCGAAGGTCGAACAACTCAGGATTAACTCACGGAATGAGACATAGAACCATCTCTCGAGTTGAGACACGAGATACACATCCATAGGAATGGAGTGAAGCAGATGACGAAGGTTCACTAGGTAGACCACAATTTCACGCTTAAGAAGGTGGTAAACAATTGTCAACGTAGCGAGGAGTTGAGTTGCCATGATACCATAACGATACACCTTAGGAAGGTGACTCGTAGAGATATCCCCTTAAGTGGCAAAAAGAATTACTTTTGATTCAAAGATCATTGAAACTCTTTAAACCAGCCTAAGGCAATTCTCGAGCGATCGTTTGGAGGGGGTCAGTAGAATGGCATACTCGGACTTGGATGATGTGGATTACCTTGTTGAAGACAACGCAATGGATGAATTTACTTATCACCGGAAATGGAAGGGACATTGGTGGTGCAAGCTGGGAACAAAATGCAAATGCTGGGAACGATTCTGGTAACTGGGGAAGAACCCAACAATAGAGAGTGAATTCACTATTGGAGTGGTTATAGCATAACCGAGGAAATCTGGGGCAATCCCAGCTAGTGCCGATGATAACACGTAGCGCTTGTGCGTGCTCTCAAGAACTTGAGCATTTCCACAATCATCAAGGTTTTATCAACAACCGCGTCAAGGGTGCTGACAACACAACATACTACCATGATGAATAGCGATGGACGATGCAGATGCGAAGGAGGATAACACTTTCTTAGATTTCACCTTAGCGAGGCCAAGCAAATAAAATCTGGATGATCGACCGAGAGACATTTAGCACTCCGCTTCTAATGTTCTCCTTGATGTGCTAGTATAACCCATTCATAGATATGGTTTGATATCTAAAACATCAAGTAAAAGGTCGGACTTCGGGAACACAAAAATCCATAGGGGCAACTAGGGAGTAAATCCTACGAAATCCCTAGGGGGGGGGGTGGCCAACTTCCTCAAACAAGATACTATAATAATAGGTCTACCGGATGGGTGTGTTGGCCACGACATCCACCTTACCGGTTATCGAGAGACCAATATTATAGTTCTTAGGGAAATGTTCCAACCATCATATCTGCCTGAGATTCAGCTCTGGTTGGTGTTAGGATATTCCAGGCTCATCGAGTCTTAGGAAGAAAAATGAAAGTTTGCAACACAAATCGACGAGATGACGTTGCGGGATTCTCGGGAGATGAACTACGATAGCAAGCTCCAAAACATGAGCTGGTTCTGCTACAAACATGTGAACACGTTGTCCCAGACAAGCATGACCACGTGGTAGTCTTATAATAAAACACTACCGAGTTCAGGAGGGGGAACCATCAACAAGGGTATCGAAGTTCTTTCATAAGTCCGGATTAGCTCTTATGAAGGAACTCCTTCTCCTTGAACAAATCAATCAGTGGCTTGGTGTGCTAGGGATACATATAGATTGAAGGTTGCAAGTCTTCAAACCACAGCATTCTTCGCACGTGTGCATGACTGATTTGGAATGATTCCAAAGAAAGCAACATTGACTTTCTCGAATCCACGGCGGCAACTTGCATCAGATGCACATGAATTAAAGGAAGTCACTACCTTCATCCAAACATATGCTTCATGAGCTAGCATGAACAAATGCTTTCAAAAGTTTCCAACACTAGCTTAATGTTCAGCAAAATTATGGAGAAGACAAGGATGTTGTCAATGGGCACAACAACAATTCATCTGGGTTTCCTTTTAAAAGGAATTCCATAGTTAAGTGAACAAGTGATAGCATTGGTCAGACCTAAAAGATATAATGGTGTATGCTCGAGGGATCAACCACGAATAAGACAACATTACGAGCATCGTTGGTACTGATTTGATTTGACGATAGCCCACACTCAAATCAAAGGATTGATAAGACAATAGGTCCAGCAACTGATCACAAGGACCAATCGATGAAGATATCATCTTTCTTCAACACACACTACACAAGAATATCCCTTTGGAACGAACTAAGTCAGACAAGCTTTTATCTTCCAACTCTCCAAGTTGTTATCTAGCTTAACCAACTAGCTCAGGGATATCTAACACCGATTCTTGGAGAGAAGGTGGTTCACAAGAAACCAACTTGATCACGAACTCAACATAGCGGTCAGGTGACAACCCGGTAACACCTCCAAGAAGATATTTGGAAAGTCACGAACCACCGGTATGTTACTAAGCTCGAGAACAATCTTGCTTTTGAGGGCAAGACGATATGATCAAATGAGTGAGGACTTGACAAGATCCTAACTCATCAATCGAAGGGTGCACCGAAATAAGGACTAGGTAGCACGATCAGTCTTAGAAGGATGATTCGAAAACCAACATACTAAGAATGAAATTATTATCCTTTAACTACCAAGCAACAGAGTTGCTAGCAGTATTGATTTCACACATCACAATTCATTTGTCGGTATTCCGGTTGCATCAACACGAGGGCCGAGGAATGAATAGTGATGGCAAGAAGTATCACTGTACCAAGAGTTCATGGGATGGTGTGCAATTCCTATAACAATCTCGATATAAAATATGTAATACTCCAAGGTAGAGCAGAACCAAAAGCTGGATTGGCATTTGATCTGCGGAATACAACTACTTTGACCCAATCCTAGATATGGAAGAGGTACTGGAGTTTGTTTCTCCTAGTCATTCCGGAATAGAATGGCTTGACAGACCACAAGAGTCATAGGCATCGATGAACGAACGCACGCATACTCTTGACTATCAATTGATAGACGAGGGTCAGAATGCAACTAAAGAGAACAACTCAAAGGAACATATAACTTTCTGAGTTGTGGATGCATAGATTAGTATGTCGAACCAAGTTCAACATATTTCTTCCGGATAACCCATGCAGAAAGGTAGAACTGGCAGAGTCACGATTTATGAATGGAGAACTCCTCAAGAGTACTCTAATTGTGATTTTTTTTGATCCAATAAACATCTGCCATAAGTAGTTCATGGTATTTGGAAGAAGAAGATACCACGGACTTCAAGGACTATCGAAAAGGTTACTGATATCCTAAAGGCACTAGCAATTACTATCAACATGAAGTAGGTAGAGTGAATCCCGGGTTCAGAACCCAGGAGTAGAATACCTACTACTAAGTAGCATCACGGGATGCTTCCGAGAATAAAGGCCAGAATCTTCACACTAGGACACAAATCATGGCTAGACCACTAGATGATCCCCTAGGCACTTAGGGTCATAATAATAATTCCAACATATATGTCGAGGCAATAATTACCTCAACACACCGATTAGTGTGGTTAATCTGGTCCATGGGAACATCGGAAACAGAAGGAAGGGATTTGCAAATGCATCGGACTATTTAGAAACCTGGGATGACTCGGACAGCATAACGGCTATAATTGCTCAAAAAGATTTGAGACATTCACAAAAATGGTGGCATAACCACTCAGAAGCACAATATCAAGGTTCCGAGATCAACAATTAACATACGGAAGTAGTAGGAACTGAACTGAGACTTAAATCCAACAATCTTATAAGTCTACTGATTAGTAACACGTGATCCTAATAGAAAGAAGAGATAGCCTAGTTCTTAATCCCCGCAGGAAAGATAAGATGACTCAGATCAGAAGGCATGAGGTATAAGGAGTAAAAAGAGCCTTACGTTCCATCCCACAATCAATTCCCTTATATAACTAAAGAATTTCTAAACTCAACTTCGACCAGTTTGGCTTGGTAATCCTACAGGCAGTCAAGCTCTGATACCAACGCTGTCAGGACCCCGACTCAATGCCACATCGATCTAGCATGTAACACCTCATATCACTTTGCGGCCTCACGCACGGTATTCCCACGGGTGTCGCCTTACCTTTGCCCGGGACCGTTTGCGCCTTTTGGCACACGTATATGACAGTGTCGCTAGCATCCATATGATAAGGAGCCCGGGCTGACATGGCTAGTCGTAAACCCAAAGCGGCACAGACTTACAAGGACAGGCATCCATGACCCAGCATCGAACGTGTCGGTCATCAGCGAGTGAATCCAGGCTGTAGCACTGGGCTAGCAGGACTCCGGTGAACCGGGCTGTAGCGGGCTAACAGGACTCCGGTGTTCACCGCGTGACATTTCCTCGAAGGGACAGACACAGGAACGAAGAAGGACACATGCCGGCCAGCCTAAGTGTTCCGGAGCAGTAGCAAGCTACCATGGCTTAGTGGAAACACTAGGAGACATTTCCCGGTAAGAGAGGCTACTAAAGATAAACAACTAGATGGTCAGATCCCACACATACCAAGCATTTCAATAACATACACACAATATGCTCGATATGTGCAATACAACATGGCATCACAAAATGACTCTACGACTCAAGTAGTTTATTCAATAGGCTCCGAGGAGCGAGATATTACAAACATGGGTCTCATGACCCAACACTCAGAGCATACAAGTCAAAGCACAAGCGGAAGCTATCATGTCTGAGTACAGATAACTATAAATGAAAAAGGCTGAGAAGCCTGACTATCTATCAGATCCTGCCGAGGGCACAAGATCGTAGCTGAGGTATCAAGCTAAACGTCGAAGACCACGCGGAATTACTAGTGAGACTGAAGTCTCTCTGCAAAACATAAAATAGGCAAACGTGAGTACAAATGTACCCAGCAAGACTTACATCAGAACTAACTACATATGCATCATTATCAACAAAGGGGATGGTGGAGTTTGACTGCAGCAAGCCAGCTTTGACTCGGTGGCTATCCTGAACTACGACTGCGAGTAACTTTTTTGAGGTGGCGCACACGAGTCCACATATTCACCAACCAATACCCCACTATGGATCCGCTCCCGTCTCCCTACGAGAACGCCATCCATAGCACTCACGCTTATCTTGCGTATTTTAGAGTATCCACTTTCACTTGTCTATGAACTGATATAAGCAACCCAGAAGTCCTTTTCCGTGGACACGGCTATTCGAATAGATCATGTTAACCCTGCAGGGGTGTACTTCTTCATACACGCTCTCACCACTTACCGTCGCTTACACGACATGTACTCGGCAACCTTCAAGCGGAAGCCCAACGTGGGTGTCGGCCACAACCTACCTAATCACCTAAGCCTCCAGTCCAGGTTTATCGCCTATTCAGGTTCCATCCGCAAGGAGTCCGGCCGAGGTTTCCCATACGGCCCTGAACGATGTGAACAGGGTTCCCGAGATACCTAACGGGTATTCGGTACACCCGGCCACGTACCTACCGCATCACAGCCCACCCCTACGGTCAGCGCTGTCCACGGCCTCCAGTAGGCTACAAACACCAGAAACTACTTGCAACTCCTGGACGGAGAACTAGGGTGAATAAGAAGCCGAGAGGGTCCATTGGTTTCGGGCCCAATGCATGGTAGTAGCTGATTCTTAAATCACACATACAGATCTCAGTGCTTAAGGTCGGTTTCAATGAAACAACCCACCATGTACTCCTACATGGCCTCTCATCGATACCTTTACCAAATCGTGTTCACCACACCACTCTCATTACCGACATAATCATTTCACTCTAGCCCATCACCCAGATGAACCAGACCTGACACGACTCTAAGCATAGCAGGCATAGCAAGGTAGGAACAACACATACATAGGGCTCAATCAACTCCTACACATGCTAGTGGGTTTCATCTAGTTACTGTGGCAATGACAGGTCATGCAGAGGGAATGGGTTCAACTACCGTGGCACACAGCAGTTTGAATCGCGTTGTCTTAACGCAGTAAAAGAGAGCAGGAGCGAGAACATGGGATTGTATCGATATGATCAAATGGTTGGTTGCTTGCCTGATGGTTCGATGCACTGATACGGTTCTTCGTTAGGGTAATCACGGTACTCCTCGGGGGCAGAACCTGTCGCAAAGGACATCGATACACAAGCATCACCAAACAATGTGCAACAATATGATGCATGCATGAAACATGGCAATATGAGTGTGTTGGGCTAATGCAACTAAAACCAGAAGGGTTTGAACAAATTTGAATCATAGATTCAAATTTCAAACTCAAACATGGCCTTTTAAAGTGCTTTTCCTTGTTCTGCTTAAAACATCAATTTAACTTGTTTGATCATGCATGAAAATAGTACAGATGGATAGATTGGATTTTTCTGATCATTTTTCATATATAATTTGTCCAATTTGGAGTTACAGAATAAAAGTTATGAATTTTTGAAGTTTAAATAATATTCTGGAATTTTCTGATTATTTAGAATTAAAATAATTCCAGAAAATGAATTATGGCGTCAGCATGTCATCACCTTGACGTCAGCAGGTCAACAGGGCGCCTCCAGGTCAAACCTGACCAGTGGGGTCCACTGGTCAGTGACCCAGGGCTGTTTAGTGTCAATGGCAGGTGGGGCCGGGTCAAAGGCCACGTCAGCAGAGTCAATGCTGACGGGTGGGGCCACTGGATTAGTTAAAAACTAAACAGAAACTAATCTATGATTAATTAGCAGGTGGGGCCCTGCTGTCAGTGTCACAAAGCGGTGATTAGTGGCTAATTAAGCCAGCCATGTCACTGGCCACCGGAGTTCGGCCGGCGGTGACCCGGAACGCGGCGGAAGTTCACCGGGGTTGCGCTACGGGCGACGGCTGGACGCGCGAAGGGCACCAGAAGGTAGCCCGTGCCCGTGCGCACCTAGGGGGGGCCAACGGGAGGTGCGGGGGTGGACGGAGTCCGCCGGAGTGGAGCCCGAGGCGGCGGCCGGAGCTCGGGTGGGTGCGGGGTCAGTGCTGTGGCTTGCAAACAAGCTAGCTGCCACGCTAGCGTTGCTCCACGGGTCGTTGCGAGTGCAACGGACGCACGCGCGGGGCCGTTTGGTCACCGGGGCTTCGCCGGCGACGAGTCCGTGCGGCGGAGCGTCTCGGCTCCGGTAGAGGGGGCGGCTAGAGCTCGAAATCGAACTTGGGGTTAGGGGGAAACGGAGCAGGGACTCACGGGGATCGTGCAGGGAGGGTCAGCGAGCTCGGGGGCGCGCCGAAGTGGCCGAATTCGACGGAGAACGGCGCCGGGGCCGAAGCTCGGAGATGATGACGATGGCGGCTGCTCGGGGCCCTTCCGGTCACGTGGCTCGGTGAGGGGGTTGGCGACGAGGTGCAGGAGCTCGGGAGCACGTCGGAGAGGGGAGGGGGTGGCCGTGGTCATGGGTACGG